>NC_071267.1:27699886-27702386 GCF_023375685.1 Ictalurus furcatus | reverse complement strand
GTGTGTGAGTGTGTGTGTGTGTGTGTGTGTGAGTGTGTGTGTGAGTGTGTGTGTGTGTGTGTGTGTGTGTGTGTGTGTGTATGTGTGTGTGAGTGTGTGTGTGGCGTTTAACACCATACTAAAACCTCATTCGTCACCTCTGGGCTTCACAGGACTGAATTATTTAACACTCGGCCCCTCGCTCTCTAATTAAAGGGCAATAAAACAGCGTTAGCGCTGACAGGCCATTAGAGAACGCTGTAATGGACTGTGGAGAGTTTAAGGCAGGATCAGCGGAGAACAGCAGGAGAATTTCTCTCTCTGTCCGACTGCAAATCATAAAATTCTGCCTAAAATCAGATTGGCACATGTAGCGTCATGAGAAAGGTTAAATATCGTTAAAGGAAACATGCTAACAACCTGTAAGCAAGACGCCATGTTCATAATGCTAACTGGTGGCCATTCGCTTACACTCACTGTTAGCAGCATTGCTAACTGTTCCTTTAAGGTTAATGGAAGGTTCTGTGGAGAACCCTATGGCTCAGTGTTCCTCTGGCACAAAGATTACCAACACTATCCTGGACATAACGAATCCTTTAGAAGCCAAAATTCCGTTCTTTCTGTGTTTAACACATTCATTTATTCATTTTTCTCTTTTTTCTCTCTTCTCTCCCCCTTTTCAGGTGTTTCATTCTTTTTCTGTATTTAATTTAATATAAATTAATATAACATTTTCTGTCATTAACTTAATTAATGGAATTTTTTTGTCTTTATCGTTCCTGGGCTTTCTTTTCTTTTTATTTTAATTATTATGTTGTTTTTATTTTCTTATCTTCTTTCTGCCTTTCCTTTTTCTGCATTTATCTTTTTTTCTTCCCATTTCATCTTCCCTTGTTTTTCTTTCTTTCCCTCTCTTTCTTTCTCTCTTTCTTTCTGTCTTTTGTGTTTCATTTATTAATTTATTTATTTATCTTTCTTTCTTTTGGGTTTCGTTTGTTAGTTTCTTTCTTTCTTTCTTTCTTTCGGGTTTCATTTATTAATTTCTTTCTTTCTCTCTGTCTTTCTTTCATTTGTGTTTCATTTATTAATTTAGTTATTTATCTTTCTTTTTTGGGTTTCATTTGTTTGTTTCTTTCTTTCTTTCAGGTTTCATTTATTCATTCATTTCCTTCTTTCTTTCTTTCTTTCTTTCTTTCTTTCTTTCGTTTTATTTATTTATTTATTTATTTATCTTTCTTTCTTTTGGTTTTCATTTATTCATTTATTTCTCTCTTTCTTTCTTTCTTTTGGGTTTCATTTATTAATTTATTTATTTATCTTTCTTTCTTTTGGGTTTCATTTGTTTGTTTGTTCGTTCGTTCTTTCTTTCTTTCTTTCTTTAATTTACTAATGTATTCATCTTTTCTGTATCTTTCCTTGTTTTTTCCTCCTTTTTACTTTCTTTTATTTCTTGCTAACTGCTGCTCATTCACTTCCACTCACTGTTATTTTTCTCCGAACGGTTCCTGTAAGGTTAATGGACGGTTCTGTGTAGAACCCTGCAGCTCAGTGTTCCTCTGTCAGAAAGAACTCAGAACTTTTGAATCTTTTCAGTGTAGCTTCAGTGCTCATGGACATTTCTCATCATTTTAATGAAATGAATCTGAAGGGTTTTTCCATGCAGCTGGAGGACAGACTCGGTCTGTGTCTGCCACCTGGTGGCCAAAGTGTGCAATGTTCAGTCAGTTCAGACTGAAATAAAATGAATAAAGACAATAATTCAACATAAACACAGTTCACAGCAGGTGCTTAGTGAGTGAGGCTGTGTCTGAACCCACACTGTGTTCACTCTGTAGTGACTGGACATGCAGTGCACACCGATCATTTCATGAGGAAAAAATGTTCAGTGTTACAATTGTTTACAGATTTTTTTTTACCTTTGTGTTAAATGCGGAAATTTTAAAATACTTCACTTTTTTTATATAAATAATTTCAATATATTAAAATAATCCAATCCAACGTTTCACAGTTTTTCACCACAATTAATGTCCAGATCATGTAGATTATCATGTGAGACAATGATATACGCAGAAAAACGAGTTCTGCAGGTGATGTCATCAACATGGCAGCGCACAGCGTCAACAAAGCAGCGCTTCTTCATTAAACGAGGCATGAGATAAACGAGGAAATAGTAACAAGCTATTTAACTAGATTTCATTAATTTAAGTCAATGTGTCTGTATGATTGATCTAAAGCTAATACGTGTGTATACAGCATAAATAATTTAAAGGTAAGAAGAGCTGCTGTGTTTACTGCTGATTCTGTGAGCGGCCATGTTGATTTACTGTCACTTACTGAACTCAGGGTTGAGGAGACCACCCCAAGCAGGAATTTTAAGTTGAGGAGGCGTGTTCTCTGCTCGGATTTACAAGTTTTAGTCAAACGCAGTGTGTGTGTGTGTGTGTGTGTGTGTGTGTGTGTGTGTGTGTGTGTGTGTGTGTGTGTGTGTGAGTGTGTGTGAGTGTGTGTGTGTGAGTGTGTA
>NC_071267.1:27689886-27694886 GCF_023375685.1 Ictalurus furcatus | reverse complement strand
TCTCACGTGATGGAGGCTGAGACGGAAGAACCTGCAGATATGTCAGTTTAATCAGCAAACAAATGGACAGGAACGAGAAATCCGAACACAGAACAGGCGAGGAGGAGAATCAGGGTCGAGGGAATAACACCAAATCAAGGCTTTAAACGACAGAGACAAACCGCAACTGATGTCGTCGGCCATGTGTGCAGCTTGTGCTGCATTCTGGGAAATGGAGTTACTAGTTTGTGAGAAAATGCACTGTTTAATTTAGCAACCATTCAAAACTACAGCGCAGAACAATACGTAGAGCAATCACAGCAGATGTTAGACCATATGAGAGGAAGATGAAATATCTGATAGTACAGTATCTCTTGCTTCTCAGTCAGACAGGATGTGAGTAAAACTGATTTGAAGTCATCCTCACTGTTGCTAGATATGATTTAAGATCTTTTTATGTTGTTTTAATCAACACTGTCCGGTGGAGCTTGTTTCTCTCCTGGAGAATGACGGTGTGGTCTCCAGGTGTCGATGAAGGAAAGTTGATAGTACGCTGATTACTGAGAGGACACGGGTCTGATGTTATGAGACAGAGTGAACATTATGAAAAATTATTCTGCTCACTTAATGAATGAATGTCACCACTACTAAGTTTGGACCAAAATGATAGACTTATGCCTTTGTACGCTAATCAGGAAGTTCATTCTGCCTACCTCACCTAGCCTACCTCCCCTCACATAGCCTACCTCCCCTCTACTAGCCTACCTCATCTAGCCTGCTTCACCTGGCCTACCTCGCCCAGCCTGCCTCACCCGGCCTGCCCTATCCGGCCTGCCCTGCCCTGCCTCGCCCACCTGGCCTGCCCTGCCCTGCCTCGACCACCTGGCCTGCCCTGCCCTGCCTCGACCACCTGGCCTGCCCTGCCCTGCCTGCCCCACATGACCTGCCCTGCCCTGCCTTGCCCACCTGGCCTGCCTTGCCCAGCCTGCCCTATCCGGCCTGCCCTGCCCTGCCTCGCCCACCTGGCCTGCCCTGCCCTGCCTCCACCCACCTGGCCTGCCCTGCCCTGCCTCACCCACATGGCCTGCCCTGCCCTGCCTCCACCCACATGGCCTGCCCTGCCCTGCCTCACCCACATGGCCTGCCCTGCCCTGCCTCACCCACATGGCCTGCCCTGCCCTGCCTCACCCACATGGCCTGCCCTGCCCTGCCTGGCCCCCCAGTCTGCCTCACCTAGCTTAATTTACCTAAACTACCCTACCTAGCTGACCTTTCCTAGCTTACCTAGTAGGTGTTTGTGTGCGTGCAGGCATGTGTGCGTGGTATGTAAGTAGGTGGGAAGATATTTTTGTAGGTAGGTGTGTGCATCTGTAGGGTTGTTTAGGGCTGTGTATAGGTGTGTACGTGCATACACAACTGCGTAGGCATGTGTAGGTGGTGCGTAGGTAGGTAGATATTTGAGTGTGTGTGTGGGTGGGTGGTTAGGCAGGTGGGCAAGAAGGGCAGGTTGGCTAGGTGCATGCTTAGGCATGTCGGTGGGCAGGTGGGGGAGACCGATCTGTGTGTAGTGGGTAGGGGCGGTAGACCAGGTGAGACGGGAGGTTGAGGTAGGCCGTGTGTAGTGGTTAGGGGCGGTAGACCAGGCGGGACAGGTAGGCGGGGTAGGCTGTGTGTAGGAGCGGTAGACCAGGTGGGGTGGGCGGGCGGGGTAAGCTGTATGTAGTGGGTAGGGGCGGTAGGACAGGCGGGACAGGCTAGCGGGTGTAGGCCGTGTGGGACGGGCGGGTGGAGTGGGCTGTGTGGGACGGGCGGGTGGAGTTGACCATGTGGGATGGGGGGGCGGCGTGGGCCTTGTGGGACAGGCGGGTTGAGTGGGCTGTGTGGGACGGGCGGGCGGAGTGAGCCGTGTGGGACGGGCGGGCGGAGTGGGCCGTGTGTGGGACGGACGGGCAGAGTGGGCCGTGTGTGGGACGGGCGGGCGGAGTGGGCCGTGTGTGGGACGGACGGGCAGAGTGGGCCGTGTGTGGGACGGACGGGCAGAGTGGGCCGTGTGTGGGACGGGAGGGCGGAGTGGGCCGTGTGGGACGGACGGGCGGAGTGGGCCGTGTGTGGGACGGGCGGGTGGGTTGGCTGGGTTGGGTGGTCTGGGTGGGTGGGTTTTGGGTGAGATGGGCGGGTGTGGTTGGCCCGGTGTGGTGGGCGGGTGTGGTTGGTTGGATGGGGGGTGGTAGGTAGTTAGGTGGGTAGGTAGGTAGGTGGGTAGGTTGGATGAACCTCCTGTCTAGCACAAAAGGCACACTAAATCCAAAATGTATTTACATAGCAGCTGTCATTCATAGTATGAGCGATCATGTGGCAGCAGCACACACTGCTTTTTTAAATGTGTGTGAAAAAATGAGCCACATGCAGATTTGATCAGAACCACAGACCATACAGTCTGCTCTGGATCTCGTCATGGTCCGGATCAGAACCCTGTGTAGTTCCCTGTTTTTTCCCCTTCCCCATGTTTCCAGTGCATCCTCTCTCTGTAGTTTCTGCTTGTGTGTGTGTGTGTGTATTTATGTGTGTAGTGTCAGATATAGTGTCCCACAATACATCTGAAATAAAGTGGAATATATTCATGCAATCTGTTATTGTTTTTTTAATCACTGTGTTGATGTAGATATACTACAGCATAATATAGCAACACAGAAACCATTGCTGATATGTTCAGAAGTTCTTGTTTATTTATTTACACTAAATAAATATTTATACAACATTTCTATTGAACTACAAAGTTTCCTCAAGGGCAGTTGTTCGACATTTTCGAGTGTTTCTATTTCACATTTTTACTTTTACACAGAGTTACAAGGCTAAAAGGTGACCAATCAGCTTAATGGAAGCGTGGTGAAATGGTTTCACATTAAGGCATCACACCAACTCAGTTACCTCACCCAGGATCGTTAGAACACAAAGCGGGACCCGTGGAAAAAAGATCACTAAAGACCAAAAATAACCCCAAAAAGCCAAGAAACACTATGAGAAAGGGCTGCTGGTTACCACGGGGATGCAGACTGTCTGGGGGCGTTTCCCATCAACCACACCCCATGCATTTTTATGCCACAGCAAACCAATGACAATAATAATAATAATAATAATAATAATAATAATAATCTATCATTTCTAATGTGTGTGTATATATATATATATATATATATATATATATATATATATATATATATATAATATACATATTTCTTTTCTTTTTAATTTTTACAAAGTCCTGTTTTTGTAATGAATGCCTTTGAAACAAATAAATACAAGATTCAAGATCTTTATTGTCATATGTACTTGGTACAATGATATTCTTATTTTGTCCATTCCTCTCAAGACAGCAGGGTATAAAGACAAAGAAACAATAGAAGACAAGACAAGACAAAACACAGTAGAATTATACACAATACACCTCAATATTTCACAATAATTTCAGAATATTTTGTGACGTATTTTTCAAAAGATATTATGTGAATGTTTTAGAGCAGCGTGACCGCCAAACTGCCGCACTGCTTTGGAAGTATTGTTCTTGTAGAGCTATCTTTACCTGGAGTACACACACACACACACACACACACACACACACACACACACACACACACACACACACAAGTACACACATATATACTATACAGTGTTTGTTATGTGTGTTGCAGTGACTCAGTGTGACCACACAGCGGCAGCATCATTTCACTCTCATCACACTGAGAGAGAGAGAGAGAGCGAGCGAGAGAGAGATAGAGAGAGAGAGAGAGCGAGAGAGAGAGAGAGAGAAAGAAACAGACACAACCAGAGCAGAAAGAGTAAAGGTCAATGAGAGCAGGAAGTAATTACCATAAATGTATAGTGGAAGGTGAAAGTGCCACTCACACACACACACACACACACACACTGTAACACACCACTGCAACACAACACTAACACACACAGACTGTAATCCACATCTCATCTCTCATATCTCGTCTCTCATGTCTCGAGTCATATCTTCCTGCAGTTCTTGCCTGGTGTCCCACTGAAGCTAAGCAGGGTTGAGCCTGGACAGTACCTGGATGGGGAAAACTAAGGTTGCTGCTGGAAGTGGTATTAGTGCGGCCAGCAGGGGGCGCTCACCCTGTGATCCGTGTGGGTCCTAATGCCCCAGCATAGTGATGGGGACACCATACTGTAAAAACAGCAGCGTGTTTCGGGTGAGACGTTAAACTGAGGTCCTGACTCTCTGTGGTCCTTAAAAATCCCAGGACACTTCTCATAGAAGAGTAGGAGTATAACAAAATTCCTCCACTGGCCCTTCTCTATCACCCCCCCAATAGTCTCCATCTCTGAACTGGCTACATCACTCTCTGCTCTCCACTAACAGCTGGTGTGCGGTGGGCGTTCCGGCATCATCCAGGTGGAGCCCCCCCCCCCCCCCCATACTGTGTAAAGCGCTTGGAATCTATAGAAAAGCACTATGTGAATCTGACTGTAACACAACACTAACACCACTGCAACTGATTTGACTGTGTTTGTATTAATAATGGTTATTAATGTGTTAAATTGATCTACAAGGACATTTATTAATTCACGGCTAAATTCCAAACACTGGGTTAATGATCTAAAACACAGAGGAAGAGAACGGGGAGATAACACGAGATAACACGAGATAATGTGATGGAGCAGGATGAAGGATATAAGAGTTTTTGTAAATTGTAAATGTTCATGACTGCAGAAGAAGGAAAAAATAAAATGAGCAAATGAATAATATATAAATTGAAGAATTAAATAAAGAACAAAGCGTGAAAAAGAAAAGAAAGGAGAGAGAGCAGTTAATAGATATTTAAAAAAAACAAGGAAATAAAAAGAGAAATAAATAAATGACTTAAATAAATAAAAAAATCAAGAAAAGGAAAGAAAGAAATAATGAATGAAAGAAAGAACAGAAAAAGCAAATCAAAATCAAGTAAGTAAAAGGAAAATAAATCAACGAATTAAATAAATAATTAAAGAAA
>NC_071267.1:27674886-27684886 GCF_023375685.1 Ictalurus furcatus | reverse complement strand
TGAGAATACAGCTGTGGGAAAACCCTGAAGAAGAGAGCCGTGATGCGCACTACCGCTTCGGCTTATTTACTCCAAACTGACGAGCTCCATTCGTTTAGTGAATAAACTGAGCTAGAGTAATGAAAGCACTGCTGCTTCAGAGACGCGAATCCCGCTGGGACAGCGTCTCTGTTTGACTACACGGCGTCAATTCCTGACTGACTGGGTTTCCACAGATGAGTGACGAATCCATCCATCAGAGAGACGCAGATCTGTGAGTCACGTGTCGACACACGGCCGAGAAAAGAAACGTGCGATATAAAGAGAAAAAGGTCGAAAAAAAAAAACAAGTTTGCACAAATTTATTACACAATATGCTCAGATGATAATAATAATAATAATAATAATAATAATAATAATAATAATAATAATGATACCGTGATATGATACCAAAGAAGTAACAAAAATGTGTGACAATCTTAATTGAAAGCGGAATTTAAAACAGCTAGACGTCAGTAGTTAGTATTTATTTGAGTTAAAGCGTACTCGAATATTTAAGGCAAGACACTACAGATATCAATCAAACAAGTCAATCAATCAATCAATCAATCAATCAAGTCAAGGAATGAATGAATCAATCAATCAAATCAATCAAGTCAATGAAAGAATGAATGAATGAATGAATCAATCAAGTCAATGAATGAATGAATGAATCAATCAATCAAGTCAATGAATGAATGAATCAATCAATCAATCAAAGTCAATCAAGTCAATGAAATAATGAATCAATCAATCAATCAAGTCAATGAATGAATGAATGAATGAATGAATGAATCAAGTCAATCAAGTCAATGAATGAATGAATCAATCAATCAATCAAGTCAATGAATGAATGAATGAATGAATGAATGAATCAAGTCAATCAAGTCAATGAATGAATGAATGATTGAATGAATCAAGTCAATCAAGTCAATGAATGAATGAATGAATCAATCAATCAATCAAGTCAATGAATGAATTAATCAATGAATGAATGAATCAATCAATGAATTAATCAATCAAGTCAATGAATCAATCAACCATTCAATCAATCAAGTCGGGCAATCAGTCAGGTCAAACATTTTTCAGATTTTTACATCTATAAAGTTTTCTCTTCTCAACTCTTGTAACAAAAAAGCAAAAACTGAAAAAGCTCCTCCCACTTAGACAATCGTGCCCTGTTATACAGTATATCACTGAAAAACTCGTTTCATGCTCTTTTTCTCAATTCATGTCATTATGATATCTAGGATTACGATACCGTGTATGTCCAAATCCACTTTCTAAAAAGATTTATTCTAAAATTAGAACTAAACGTCTCGACCGTCATTCATTTACGTTCACGTAGGCGGATAAAGTAGAAACTGCTGAAGGAAGTGACCGAACAGACCACGAAGAAATATTTCGTTCTTTACTTAATCAGGTAACGAGATACTAAATCGACGTCATGAACTCGTGTGAAAACGTGTGTTCCGGATGTAGGCGATTTAATCCCGCTCTTTATTCCCCATCTTGGATTTGTTGAAGGAATTGAATATTGTGAATGTGTGTGTTAATTCGATGCGCTCTCCTGTAAAGAATAACGTCTCCACGGTGTGAAGGATAAGCTGACCGAGCACTCATCTGCCACGCTTAGAGGGAAAAAAGTAAAAAAAAAAAAGTAATAAAAAAAAGTTAAGATGCGTCTTCTCCGATGTCCTCAGTACAAAACAAACCTTTTTAATGGACTTTAAAAGGGACAATATTATTATCCCGTCATATGTTTGCATTTAATTTTGACCTCAAATGACATTCCATGATGTTTTTGAGAGTATTTACAGCCAAAAAAAAAAGACTTTTTTAAATCCATGTATGAGAAAATATTACGCAGATTTATCTCGTAATCCATATTAGGACTTTGGCTATCCGCTAACCGAACCACGCCAACACCACAAGCATGCTATGATGCTATGAGACGTTTCTAGCCAGTTCCTGCTGGAAGAACTGCTTCAGATCGGTTATACTGCTTGTTCACACCCTGCTGGGTTTTGTTGTGGTTTAGATATAAAGTTAACTGTGTTATTCATAAGTAATTGCGCAATTGTGAAATACTGTATTAGCTTGCAGTTTGTCAAATTGCAATTTTAACTCGCAGTTGTGTGAAAAAGAGTCATAATTCAGTGATAACTTGCCACCGTTTCCTCATATGTGGTGGAATCGAGCCTCCACAGAACACCGATGTGTGACAGTTGTGGTGTTAAATCCTCACTACGCCTGCGTAACTCAGCTCTGAACACGGAATACGACGCTACAGTGATGTAAGAAAGTATAAAGCCCGTCTGTCCGTCACGCTGAATTAGAACCGCTATTTATTTTATCCACGTTATCTACATATTCATCATTATAAACACCCACACGTGGACATGACGAGGACGAGGACAGAAGACGTGCCGTGGGTGAGATGGTGCGAACATGGCAACATCCCCAACATAACCAACACGCTTTCGCTAGTGCTTTAACAAGCGCATTACTGCATGAATATTGCATGCGCCGTGTCTTTGTGCCGTAAATGAGTTCGAAGATATTCGCCGCCTCAAACCGCCTCGTGGGAAACAAAGCCCGTTCTTCCCGTGACGCTTAATTTATTTACATCCTGACGAACCGGAGCGAGAACAAGTCCTGCTGAATATCAAACGGCGTGAGCAAGGACTGATCAAACACGAGCACGCGCAAATCCCATCTACAGCCGATCATCTGTCTTCATCATGATGCGCCGTGATGTTCAGTGTTAGCGAAGCTTTAGGATTACTGCAGATAGGAAGATCTGAGACCAGCAAACGTTTATGATTCCTACACGTTCTGTTCGTCAGGATAATCGTCACAATTTAAAGCTTAAATACAATCGGCAAGAAGCAGGAAGCTGAAGTTATATCAATCTATAAACGGACTACACCACGGTCGCACGACTTCAAATCGTTTAATCTTGATTTAAATAACGTTCCCCGCTCTTCTTCTGGATGCATCTGTCCGCCATCTTTTTTTGGGAACGCGTCCACGTTGCATTATTTTGGAGAAAACGGTCCGTTTGTTTGTACGTGCATCTCTTTTGGATAGTTTTTTTTTTTCTCCTGATGTTTTGCTAAAAATGTAAAGAATAAGTATTTTTTTGATAAATGTGCCTCCAGGAAGCTTTAAAATCCATCTCACTGTGTTGTATAATGTTTTCGTGTTTGTATGATGTATGCCTAGCTACAGAAGAACTTTGGAAAACAAAATGGGAAAAAAACTATTAATTGGTTACTCAAGAACTGATGGAATTTATAGCACTACAATTGGAAACACTCCAGTATAAATCTAAAGTTTGCAAGCGCGTGAGCGTAAACACAACGAGGACGTAGTGGACGAGTTTTCCTGTTCGGCGTGATGACGTTTAACGTCCCCGAAGTCCTCCGTAGTCCCATTTAATTCAGGATTAACAATCACAACCCGTTTATTTTTTCTCGCCTTGATTACTGTAACGCCCTTTATACTGAATTGTTCGGATAAACTACGACTGGTTGCAAAATGCAGAGTGCTTCCGAGATCCAGGAGAAGATATCGCATTACACCTGTTTTAGCTCATTCGCATCGTTACCTGGCAAACACAGGATTGGGTTTTAAGGTTATTTGACTGGGTTTAACGTACTGAATGATTTAGCACCTTCATATCTGTCTGACTGTTTATCAATTCGCAGTTTGAGGTCTTCCAACGCGGAGTTTCTGACATGATTGTAAAGTAAACCTTAAGAGATCAAGTGAAGCAGCTTTTAGCCGGAATCTTTTACCTATTGAAATTAGACAATTGCCAAATCTTCACATGTTTAAAAAGCATTTGAAGACACATCTTTTTAAGTTTTGGGCTTTTGATTATATATTGTATAATCATATATTTTGTCTTTTGGTTATTATATCCAATTTTGTATGTTATTATTATTATTATTTAGCACGTTCACCTCACACCTCCAGGGTCGGGGGTTCGATTCCCACCGTGGCCCTGTGTGTGCGGAGTTTGCATGTTCTCCCCGTGCTGTGGGGGTTTCCTCCGGGTACTCCGGTTTCCTCCCCCAGTCCAAAGACATGCATGGTAGGCTGATCGGCGTGTCTAAAGTGTCCGTAGTGTATGAATGTGTGTGTGAGTGTGTATGTGATTGTGCCCTGCGATGGATGGGCACCCTGTCCAGGGTGTACCCCGCCTTGTGCCCCATGCTCCCTGGGATAGGCTCCAGGTCCCCCGTGACCCCTTAGGATAAGAGGTATAGAAGATGGATGGAATTATTATCATTATTATTATTAATGTATCCTAATCTTACACTTTTACTTTCATTGTTGATTTGGATTGCTCTTGATTTGTTAAATGTTGTTTTTCTTCTTTTCTTTGTATCTTTTTATGTTTTGACATGTGAACCGCTTTGAGCTGCGTTTTATGTATGAAAGGTGCGACACAAACAAAATGTATTATTATACAGCGTCGGGGTTTACTGATGTATTTTATGTCGTAGATATAAGGTAACAGTGAAAATGTCTTGAGATTGTGTTCACCACAGACTTTATTTCAGGCATTTAACCAAAAACCCCATTCGGAACCCCCCATGGACTTCGGGACGATGGAACCGGAAGTGCTAAAATGCTAACTCGGTCCCGGGTTCCAGGGCTCATTTTTCCTGCGCCACTCTACAGTGTTGTTATAATAAGATAAAGACTGACGCGGTGGGGTGATGAAGCACAGCTACACATTTTAGCGGGAGTTTCTTCTTTTTAATATTTTTTCCCAGCGACCTCAGATTGTTAACCGTCATTAACGGCTGACCTTTTAAAAATGATTTTTTATCATTAAACCACTTTACACACAGCCTCATAAAGACAAGATTCATGTTCTTCTCATACAAACAACGCACCGCGTCGCCTGTTCAGGTCGTGTGTTGTGTTTCTGTGCTGTGAAGAGAATGACATTTCGCAGTTTATTAGAGTTCCTGTTCACCCAGAGGATAAAATGACGGCGCTAATTCCTCAAGAGGCTTGCCGAGCCGCTTGGTGACATTTAGAAGGTTTGACAAATGGGTCATGTTGGGATGCAGAAGAACCGAAGCATCAGGTGGAATCAGGTGAAGCACTTTCACACACCTGCCACGGAAACACAGTTAACTGGATAAAATAATGCAGTGGCTTGAGGTACATCCCACTGTGTAGACTCATACAGTAGCGAATATCTTCCTGTAAATCGTCTTAATGGGCGCACATGGAGATGAGCGAGAAGTGTGTGTGTGTGGGAAATGTTCTGCATGACAGTGTGAAGGGCGACTATATATACGGTATATACAATACATGCCGAGAGAGAAGTGGGCTGACACGGAGAGAAGGAGAGACTGTGAAGATAAGAGTGTGATTTAATCAGCCAGTTGTGAAATGTACACAAGGTTCTTCAGGTTTTCCAACACGGACGTGAGGAACCTTCTGCTTAAAGCTGCTATAATGTACGTGAGAACAGGAACTATCTTGTTTAACTGGACGCTATTCCACAACAATTTTGTATTTTTTTTTTTTAAAAAAAGACTCTGTTCTGGCTCTGCCACAGACCCCGCCCACCGTTCATTACTTTTTCATCACATGTATGAAAAAAAGGTTCAGTCTACAACCTAAAGGTTCCTTATAGGTTCTACTTTATAGTTAAAAGAAAAACAAACCTAAATCCTTAAAAGTTCTATGTAAAATTTTACAACAGAGGGTTGAAATTTTAGACAGATTTCCAATTTAGAAACCAAAAGTTTACTGAAAAACGTATATGTATAACAGTGTGCGGAAAATAACATTTAATAAAAGAATAAGCCACGGGCGTCGTGAGTGGTGCAGCAAAAAGTATTTACCATGAGTTTGAATCCTGACGATGCCACAGCCATCCGCAACCGGGAGCCTAATACAGCAAAATTGGCTGAGCTGTCTAGGTGGGAGGGGCTTACTTCTCTCTCACCTGTCAATCACAGTGACACTGGCCAACTGTAAACGTCTATGAGATCATGTCTGTGGAAGAGGGCGGATAGCGCTTTCGTCCGAGTGTGCTCTAAAGTGATTTTTAATCCGAACTCATTCTCATCCCTCTTGTGTTTTAATAACCGTCCGGATAAGAGAATTCTATCAGTGAAGAGATGTGTAAAAAAAATTTTTTTTTTTTATCGTAGACGTCACGCAGGGAAACGAATCCCCATCCGTAAAGGAGGTCAACGGAAAGGTTTCCGAGACGGACTACACAATTTTCAGTAAGATGTCAATCTAAAACCATTTGGAAATGTTCGCCAAACACATTAATATGATTTGTCGCCTGAACGTCAGTTCAGTGGGCGGGGCCTTTCTGAAATAATTTGTCGAGAAGATCCGCCTCTTTGTCCTCTGATTGGTCGGATGTTGGTGAGCCGTTTTATTAGCCTTTCCTTCTGTTTACAAATACGAGGAGAACTAATATTAGTTCTGACCCAGCGTTTCAACGTAAGTCTGAGACAGTTCATTTTACCCGACTCTGAGGTGACGGCGTGATGCACTGACTCATGGGGATGCCGGAATAAACCGCCTCAGTGTTTAATCCCCATCACCTCTGGCTCCTGTTCCCTTCGGCATGGTGAAGCCGCAGTGATGTTATAATTACCAGGCTGGATACGGCGCGTGGTGGGGGCGGATGATAATTCCGTCTCTGCTTTTCGGCTAAGATAGGAGGTCGCTCTGCCGCTCCACATTCACGTTGCCCCTAACAACCATTCTTATGTCCGCCCACACACACACACACCCGCCCACTCACGCCCACACTTTGGGGATGCACATGCAGCACAAGGGCGAGGTGTGGGGAAGACAGGAGACAAGCCCTTTCCTCTTCCTCGTTCTCTCTCAATTTGAGGGGGAAAAACATCGTATCCTGGTCTTCCCCCTCACTTCACATTTCTCACAATCTCCATCTCTTAATATCATGTTTATAATTTCATCTTCTTCTCAGAACTGTTGTGTCTCATGTCTTTCGATTTTACATTATAGCAGTTGCGACATTTATTTTTAAACTGAAATCAATTCCAAAGTCTTCTCAGTGCTCCTCAGAGTTCCTCCTGATGTCAGGTGGCAGTCCTGAAGTCACGATTTTCCTTCCCTCGAACCACATTTAGGACCTGATGTGTCAGTCAATGTCAAAATCCGGAGCTGGCATGAAGATGCAGGCAGACAGTCGCAACAAGAGCAAATCTATATTCCGGATCATGACTGAGCCCGTGTTTTAGTCTTATTCAGATTTCTTTCTGCTCTGGTTGCCATACTGAGGACCGGATTTCTGGCACAACTAAAGGCGAAAGAACTGCAACCTTATGTACTTTCCCCCACAGCACTTACGAAGTTAGTGTCTTCCTGCGTTTTCCACGTTTGTTTTGGTCTTCGCTAATTGTGTTGTGTTCCGTGTTCACTTTGGATTCGTTTCTCTATGTACGCTGCTGTTGCTTTGTAATGTCGCGAAGTCTTTCCAAGCATTACTGAACCTTCTTTATTTGTTTCCTCAGCTGTTCTGGGTTTCGGCTCTTGCTTGTGTTTCGTCTTCTCCGTTGAACCCTGTCCCCTTGCCAGGGGTGTTAGCGTGACTGTTAATCATATGGTGCTGAGCCCAGATTCTTTTAAAAGCGTACATCTACATGCATTTTTCTCTCTTGCATGTGAGGGCTAATTGCTTAAAAAATGTGAAAATTTGACAAAATGTTGGGTTTATCGTAAAACTTGCCGCGGGGGTAATCGCTGTTTGTAGGACTACTAGATCTTTTGGGCTATCTAACATGAGATTATTCTAGTTAGGTGTCGCTAGCGTAGCTATCATCGTATGGGTTTAGCTGCTATAGCGGCATGCAAAGTACATTATCTTTCCTTATGCTCGCTCGACTCATATCATGTTCACGTAACTTGGAACTCTTATAGACATTTACACGCCTTGATTTCCTGCTCAGCATCAGATTATGTTAGTGTTTCAGTTTCAACTCCTTTACTGGTTCAAAATCAGCGTATATCCATTTCCCCCCTCACACTAACTGACTGTGAGTTAACGTTTGGCAGAATTGAGAGCCGTCAGCCAATAAGACATGAGATTTTCCACGTATTTTCCTGTAAAAGCTGTCTGATTGGTCTAAAAGATAAAACATCACTGTCTTCTTTTACTGATGATAAGACAATGATGATGATAATGAGTCTTTATTAATCACGTTTACATTACAGCACAGTGAAATTCTTTTCTTCGCATACCCCAGCATGTCAGGAAGTTGGGGTCAGGGGATAGGATACAGCGCCCCCTGGAGCAGAGAGCGTTAAGGGCCTTGCTTAAGGACCCAACAGTGGCAGCTTGGCAATGCTGGGGCTCGAATCTTAACCGCCAAGCCACCACCGCCCATGACAAATTACGTAGTGATGAACTGCTCCAAGTTGAGAATTAAATAAAAAAATCTTCAGAGCTACAGCCCCAAATGCCCAGGCCAGGTTACGTCCCTGCCCCTTGCTGTGGATTACGACAACAGCCCGTAATAAAAGCTATGCAGAGCTTACACACTTGTGTACTGCCAGAAAATTTACTCCGCCAGGAGCCCTTTTCAGACAGGATTAGATTTGCATGGTGCACTGGAGTAATTCCATCATCTGCAGGTTCTCTTCTGTGATTTTTATTTCCATCCAGATCAGCCTAGTCACTGTTTTTCTTCTCACCTGAATAAATTACACACCAAATTACCTAGTGTTTGTTTTTTTTTTTTTAACGTACTCTACATTCATAACGGCTAATAACTTTTAGTTAAATGTGGATCGACACTCACACAATGAACTTCGTTTTTAATTTTATTTTATTTTACAGCGACGCGTCACTTGATCTTGAGCTGCTTAATGGTAATCTCCAAAATAGTGCATGTAAAGATATACAATACCGGGTGTCCCAAAGGTCTCCATATACAGGGGACTATGTTTACCAGAACCACGTCGGTCGTGCCTTCGTCAGTGGATGTTCGTGGACGTTCACTACTTCTCGGTCAGTCCATGACACTTCCAGTCTTTGTGAATGTGTTAATAATTTGGCAGTAGTGTCGTGTATGATGTGCGGTGTACTCGCCGTGTTTCCTGTTCAAGTCCATCACAACCTTACGTAAGCGTCCTGATCCGGCCATGAGACTGATTTCAATACGTTCTTGTTTTGTCAAATACGTTCTTAAAGCCTATCTGAAAAAATATATATAATATAAACTAAGTATAAAACATTTTGGAAGAGATTGTGCTAAAAAATTTCCACAGTGTGTGGAGGCTTTTGGGACACCTGTATAATGATATAAAGAGTCTCCTGAGGGAAGATACCATTGCAGGATGCAATGAGGGGTGGACAAAGAAATGATACTTAAGTGAACATATAGATAATGTTTGCAAAATATTCTCTTAAAAATGAAGTAAAGTATATGTAAATGTTTATAACTGATGGAACTAAGTTCATGTCGTGTTTTCAAGTGGAAACAATGTGAAATGTAATCCACTCTTGCTTGGATGCTTCCAAATTTTTTTAAATGGCTACAGATCGTAAAACACTCTGCAACACAAATAATAACACACTATTAGTTATGATGCTCCTTAAATGCTGCCAAAGCTTTATCTAATCTCAGGGTATGGATAAGGATCAAATTTACACTCTGACTGGTGTAGTCAGCTAGACATCATCATCATCATCATCATCACCATCATCACCATCATCATCATCATCATCATCATCACCATCATCATCATCATCATCATCACCATCATCATCATCACCATCATCATCATCACATCATCATCATCACCATCATCATCATCACCATCATCATCACATCATCATCATCATCATCATGACCATCATCATCACCATCATCACCATCATCACCATCATCATCACATCATCATCACCATCATCATCATCACCATCATCATCATCATCACATCATCACCATCA
>NC_071267.1:27637386-27672386 GCF_023375685.1 Ictalurus furcatus | reverse complement strand
GTCACTGTCTCTCTCTCTCTCTGTGTCTCTCTCTCGTTCTCTCTCTGTCTCTCTCTCTCTGTGTGTCTCTATTTTTCAAGTCGTTGAAGTATTACAGTATAAATGTATTAGCTGCCATTCCAGACTGTCTGGACTCACCCCGATAAGTTCTTGCTGGGAAGCAAGAGGGAATTATGGGAAAGGCTACAGTGGGTTGACCCGGTTATCTTGGGCTGTGGGAAAATCCGAGTCCCGTGAGTCACTCTGGCATGAAGTTGAGGCCACTTTGGTAATGTATGGACTAGCTGGGGCGTTTGCTCATGCACGGAGGATTCCCGGTGATGTTTTTACACCACATCCTGGAAGATTGCGGAAGAAAAAACATTCCCAAGCCCACCCATGCAGCTCAGCGCTTACTCATCTCACCTTATACATACGTGGCACTTCACACAGATTATACACATAAAAGCATTACAGGTTTAGTGCCAGGCAAAAAAAAAAAATAAATTGGAACTGCTGAATTCTGGATTGTGATTAGTCCGACGGTGTTGATGAATTTGTTTTAAATAACAGCAGCTCTGACAGTAGCACATCTGCACATCACAAGTTTCTCACAACTTCTTTCCACAACATTAACTACAACTATAAACTGATATAAAAGTACAATGTAACATTCTTTAATTAACAATCATTGGCAGTTGCTGTGGTATAAGTGGAATAAAACACTTCAGAACGTTCTGTTATTGGAAAATATAGGAACTCTTCGCATCAGGTAGCATTACACCCCCAACGGTCGATTGTTTCCCCGTAACAGCACCACGCAGAGTGTTTAATTCCTCACTGGAGTGTAAAATACAGTAACACCATCCGGGTACATCCTAACAATAATGTCTCAATAAATCAAGAGCCCGAAAAAATGTTTAAACAAAATAGAATGACCTCCAGACATTTTACTTTCATCCTTTTGTTATTCGCTATCGTTGGCTAGTTTATTCGCTTGCCTGAGAAGGTGTCCTGAAATATCAGCAGCAGTTAGGTATCTGTTAAGTACCTAACCTTGCAAACAAAGTCTAACCAGCTAGTAACCTTCGTTACCTGGATCGTTCTAACGAAACCTTTTTCCCTATCGGAAGACGGTTAGCTAGCATTTTAAGGCTTTATCGTCTAATTTTATGTAAATATGATGTAACTAAACTAATATTTCTTTGACACACGTCTTATAACTAACTCACGGAAATATATAATAGAAGATGTAGCTAATGCAGGTTACATGCTAGTTTCATTTTATAAGCTAGCTAGCTTTGTTATTCAGTGAGCGGAAAAACAGCTGCCGCTGATGATAGCTAATAAACAAAATTTTCAAAAGACGAATGATTTTTTTTTCCTTATAAATGAGACGGACAACTGTGATAATGCTACTGAGGCAAAATATCATTGTTGTTGTTGTTGTTGTTGTTGTTTTCTCCCAATAACGTTTTCAATAACAGTAATGATAATCTGCGCTCGTGTGGCTGTTGGAGATTTAACATTACCTGTTGTAATTTTCCATAACCTTCCTGTAGCTCCTGGAGTAGCATGACTAGCATGACTACTGTAAATCTATGCAATATTAAAACATAAAGCGTAAACATAGCTATATCTGCGTTGTGTAGTGTGGAAGGAGTATGTGGATGCTGGGAGTGTAAAGTTGTTCTTGTTCGCGTGCCCTGCCTTCATGTCTTTGTGGCGTCGGGTCTCTTTTTCTCACAAAGCAGAGCCAAGTTGTCCTGGCAGGGGACCGCTGGAATAAATTCAACAACGGTCCCACTGCTTGTTATTTTCGTTTAGCTATAAATGTGAAGAGCTGGTTTGAAATCAGTTCGGCTCTTTTCACTGCCTGTCTGCCTCAGATATCATGTTTTGGGTTTAGAGACGTTTAGAGAAGGAAACATGGCGTCATGCGGTCTACGGGAAGACAGAAAAGTAAAAAAAAAACATCGAATTAAAAATACACTCACCGTCCACTTTATTAGGAACACCTGCTCACCTGCTCATTTATGCAGTAATCTAATCAGCCAATCCTGTGGCGGCAGCACAATGTATGAACTCATGCAGACACAGCTCAAGAGCTTCAGTTAACGTTCACATCAAACATCAGTTAAGAGTTAAGAAAAAGTCTGATCTTTAAAGTGTGACGTGGTTGTTGGTGTCAGACGGGTTGGGTTCGAGTGTTTCAGAAAGTGCTGATCTCCAGGGGTTTTCACACACAGAGGTGTCTAGAGTTTACACAGGATGGTGCGAAAAACAGAAAACATTTGGGTGAGTGCCAGTTTTGTGGGTGGAAACGCCTCGTTGAGGAGAGAGGTCAGAGGAAAATGGCCAGATGGGTTCAATATGTAACTCATATAATCACTCTTTACATCCGTGGTGAGCAGAAAAGCATCTCAGAACGCACAACAACATCCAGTCTCGAGGTGGATGAGCTTCAACAGCAGAACAACACATCGGGTTCCACTCCTGTCAGCCAAGAACAGGAATCTGAGGCGATCGAGGGCACAGACTCACCCAAACCGGAGAGATGAAGATTAGAAAAAAAAAATCTCCTGGTCTTTTTCCAGTCTTCAGTTTTATAAATGTCAGTAGATATGTTAGAACGTTAATTAAACGCGCTAGATAAATTAAAAGCTTAAACAAACAAACAAACAAAAATATTGTTACAGCACAGTGATGCCATGTGTTTACTTGGGTTCATATGTTCCATCTCAGTACATAACTTCAACTTTCCACATGTAATCATATATTACTCGCATGGTCACGTGTGAAATGTACGTGAT
The DNA here is from genome assembly GCF_023375685.1 of Ictalurus furcatus. Taxonomy (NCBI): domain Eukaryota; kingdom Metazoa; phylum Chordata; class Actinopteri; order Siluriformes; family Ictaluridae; genus Ictalurus; species Ictalurus furcatus. The sequence continues at coordinate 27,669,594 of NC_071267.1, read as the reverse complement.
TCTTCTGTGGGATTCGGATTGTTCACTACAGGACTGAGTTGAACACGTCTAAAAGGGTTTTATTGAAGACTGCCCTCCATAATGTGCTGAGAGGGCTTTCATTTGAACAAACAGAGAAATCTCAAAAACCTAAGTGACTAATAATAATAATAATAATAAGAAGAAGAAGAAGAAGAAGAAGGAGAATACTTCACGTTACAAAATGATTGACTCTTCTAAAAGAGTCGTTCAAAAAAAAAGAAGAACCGATTCTTTTACGATTCTCCCATCATCACTAACGGGAGTGCACCATCGCGCGCATCAGTGAGCTCTGTGCGCTCGCGCTTCATCTCCTCCACACGCGATCACCGGAACAACGCAGATACACGTGAGGGGGAAAACCCCATAACAAACAAAAAAAAATATTCATCTTCAGAACAGACAAACCGACACCGACAGGACTGCGGATTTAAACTCATTTATGACCAACATTTGGAAATATTTTTTCTATAAATCGCGCGCGCATCACTGACCGGAGGAAAGAAAAGTGCACAGTGTAGATTCACGTGAAGGAGGAGGACAAGGAGCATAAAGTGTGGAACTGCTCGTGATGGATAAAGTTGATGGAGAGGAAGAGAATACACGCGCGTGGATGAAGCGGCATCCTGAATACAGCGTCATGACTTCCGGTCACCTAAATCCTAAAACCAGCATCATGCCGTGGAACTGCAGGGAGCCGAGGAATGTAGCGAACAGCGTGATGCCATCCTGTGAGGAACAGCGTGCTGCCACTGAGATGAACTCTGGAGTCATTTTACAGTGAAAAAGTGTGATGCCATCCTGCATGATGCCACTCTGGACTGAACAGTGCAAAGTTGTTTCCTAATAAACATTGTGACGTCATCCTGGGTGATTCCAGTGTACTATGAAAAGTGTGATGCCATTCTGCAGTAAACAAGCTTGATGCCGTCTGGTGTGATGCCACTGTGCAGTGAAGAGTGTGATGCCATTTTAAGAAGTCTGTCTTTTTACAGTGAAGCGTGTGATACTATTCTGTAAAGAGCAGTGCGATGCCATTCTGTTTCAAACAGTGCAACAAAATGTGTAATGCCTTTCATTTCGAAATGGGCCGCGTGATGCCACCCTGGGTGATGCCATTCTGCAGCGAACAGTCAATTCGCAATGAAAACAAGCATCAGACTCTCCTGCGCTGACTTCTGAGCGGCGCCATGCACTTGGCGGACGTGCTCGCGTGCATCGCGGTGCTCGCTGTCCTGGCGGTCTCGCTGCTGTCCAACGCGCTCGTGCTGATCTGCTTCGCGTGCAGCCCCGAGATCAGGAAGCGCGCGGCGTGCCTTTTCACGCTCAACCTGGCCACGTGCAACCTGATGCTCACCGTCACGAGCATGCCTCTCATGCTGCTCGCGCTCGCAGGCCACGCGCAGCCGGGAGGCGACGGGCTGTGTCGCGCGGCCGCCTTCCTCGAGACCTTCCTGAGCGCCAACGCCATGCTCACGGTGGCCGCGCTCAGCGTGGACGGCTGGATGGCGGTGGTCTTCCCGCTCAGCTACCGCTCCAGGATGCGCCACCGGGACGCCGCGCTCGCGCTCGCCTACGCGTGGGCGCACTCCGCGTGCTTCGCGGCGGCCGCTGCGTGCCTCTCGTGGCACGGCTACCACGGGCTCTACGCGTCGTGCACGCTGCGCGCCAACGCCTCCGCCGCCTCCAGCGTGCCTTTCGCCGCGTTCACGGCGGCCTTCCACGCGCTCACTTTCCTGCTGTCGCTCGTCGTGCTGTGCGTCGCCTACCTCAAAGTGCTCCGAGTCGCGCGCTTCCACTGCAAGCGCATTGACGTGATCACCATGCAGACCCTCGTGCTGCTCGTGGACATCCACCCCAGGTAAGAGACTCACGTGTGCGCATTACTCCCAACTCTTCAGTCTAGAGCCACTAACCATCCAAAGAACCAGCAGTGTAGTGGAAGAGTAGTAGATATTGGAAAGTGTGTGAAACCTCACACCTTACACGTGACGTTCGTGTGACTTTTCTGTAATCATGTGCAGAGGATATAAAAAGTCTACACACCCCTGTTAAAATGGCAGGTTCTTTCTTTTGAAGTGAAATGACACTGAGATAAATCATGTCAGATCTTTTCCCTTTAATGTGAAATTGCAACGTACACAAATAAAGTGAAAAACTATCAGGGGAAAAAAGGAGAAAAAAACAAACAAACGTACAGTAACCTGGTTGCATAAGTATACACACCCCTAATCTAACACTTTGTTGAAGCGCCTTCTGATTTTATTACACCACTCACCACTCTTCTAGGCTAAGAGTTTCTCTTGACTTGGCAGTATTGTCCCACTCATTCTTACAAAAACATTCTAGATCCATCAAATGTACAGTTTCCTGTGGTATCTCCTGCGCACAGCATGCTTCAGGTCACCCTACAGATTTGTAGCTGTTTTCAGGTCTGGGCTCGGGCCAGGTCATTCAATAACATTGATCTTCTTCTGGTTAAGCCGTTCCTTCATTGATTTGGATGTGTGCTTCGGGTCGTGCTGAAAGGTGAAGTTCCGTTTCATCTTTAGCTTACTAGCAGACACCTGAAGGTTTTGCACTAAAGAACCGACTGGTATTTATAGCTGTTCATGATTCCTTCCACCTTGTGTGGAAGAAAAGCAGCACGAACGCATGATGCCGCCACCACCGGGCTTCACTGTGGGGATGGTGTTCTTTTGAAGATGTGCTTCTTTGTGGAACTATTGCACCTTTTGGAATTGTTCTCATCAGACCATAACACATTTTGCCGAATGGTCAGATGTTCCTGCAGCTCCTTTACTGTTGCCGTAGGTCTCTCGCAGCCTCCCTGGTAAGTTTTTGTCTTGTCCGTTTGTACATTTTTGAGGGACGTCCTGTTCCTGGTGATGTCGCCGTGGCGGTCGATTTTCTCCACATGTTGATGACATCCTTCCCGGTGTTCCATGGTACATCTAATGTTTTGGAAATTCTTTTGTATCCCTCTCCCGATCAATATCTTTCGACAAGTGAGATACCGTACACGCTTGGGGAGCTCTTTGGCTTCAGCAGTCGGATGAAACCAAGAAGATACTCCTGAAGAAACTCCTACAGAAACAGCCGGGCTTTATTCGGGGTTCATCAGAATAATTTCATTGATGACGGCTGTATGATAATTTCTTTTGAACTTGAGATCGAGTGTGATTGGTTCATTCCGAACACAGCCACGTCCCCAATTATAAAAGGACATACACACTTATACAACCAGTATATATTTTTTTATTTTTCCCTAAAATGTTTGATCATTTTTGCCGTATTTTTTTTTAATCACGTCGTAACTTCACACTGCGGGTGGAAGGAAAACCTGCCGTTTAAACAGGGGTGTGTAGACTTTTCCTACCCACTGTATAATGAGAGTAAAAGGGTTCTGATTTAGCAGAGAGTGGTGAGAGAGTGCGGCGTGCGTTTAGCCTTAATGCACGCTGCTCGAGGGAACGCGCTGCTTTTTTTTTTTTTTTTGCGGCCGTGGTTCAGGACCTGTTAAAACGGCATTTCGTGTTGAGGCCAGAGACCTGAGGGGACAGGAGAAGAGCTGCGCACTAGCAGCCTGCACGCTTTTAACTCCAGCACACAGGCTTCATAACAACATTCTTGCCTACAGACTGCTGGAGTTGAACACATCTATTATTCATTTGATGCAGAAAAAAGTGCATAAATACGTCTGAAAGCTTCACAGCTGCTGCAGGTTAATAAAGAACACGGATGCGTCGGGACCGTTTATTTCACGCCGAGTACATGTTTAACGGTCCTTGACGATAGATACTGAAGTGAGAATCCTACTTACAGTAGTATTAATCAGTCAGAGTCTCTATGTCGGTTGCTTGTGTGTGTTTTTATGCTTTTGTGAGTTTCATGTCATAGACGTTATCGTGTTTAGACGGCACCTTTGACAGAGAATCTGACGGACAGCTGACCTGAGAGCGCAGAGCGGTATGGGTGAGCGTGGGCATTAAACATGAAGCGATGTGATGCGCGTTGTGCTTTGTGGCGAACGGAATTTGGAGTGTCAAGGGCGATTGCTCAGTGCTCGCTGAAGTGATGTGCTCTCATGTGGAACAGTTCCCCACTCGCGTGTCTTTATGTGCACCTCCAGCACATAAAGGTCCGTGCTCGCGGACGCTGCTCTACACCCTCAGGTCAGGTGGTCCATCGGGTTCGCGATTAAAGATGCTGTTTAAACTTGCGTTGTAGGATTCGCCGTAGTTCCTCATGATATTTTCACAGGGCACAGGATTAATGCAGCATGTATTAATCGTTGCATTAAAATCATGTTGGCTTGGCGGTTAAGGTTCGGGGTTACTGATCAGAAGGTCAGGGGTTCAAGCCCCAGCACTCCCAAGCTGCCACTGTTGCGCCCTTGAGCAAGGCCCTTAACCCTCTCTGCTCCAGGGGGCGCTGTATCATGGCCGACCCTGCGCTCTGACCGAAGAAAAGAATTTCACTGTGCTGTAATGTATACGTGATTAATAAAGACTCGTTCTCATGATAACAATGTTGATACATCATATTTGAGCATTTTTGTGTTTTTTTTTACAAGTATGAGTACTGATTCTGAGTACTGATTATGAGTACTGAAAAAAAAAAAAAAAAAAAAAAAAAAAATGATTCTTTACCTGTGTCAGCATCAATGCAACTCTAACTAAGAGGCTCGAATAAAATGTCACTATTCAGAATAAATGAATGCCTTGAATTAGTATCTCTCTAATTAATCCTGACAATTCACAGATATGGGTTTTTTTTAATACTGGGGGATGTATGAACACACACTGAACACACACTCGGTAACACGTGTCTGGTGTTGCAGCGTTCGACAGCGATGCCTGGAGGAACAGAGGAGGCGACGGCAGCGAGCAGCCAGGAAGATCAGCACATTCATTGGCACTTTTGTGCTTTGTTTCGCACCCTACGTGATCACAAGGTGAGAGCCCAACACACACACACACACACACACACACACACACACACCATATCTGAAAACGTGATGACAGGTCACACTCTCCAGAGTTCCACAGTCACCACTTCTGGGTCACTTCCTGGTTCTCCACTATATAAACCAGACATGAACGCCACACATCCCCCGCGAATGATTTCTATCACCTTGTATCCGAGTACGTTTGCGTTGTTGTGTGCCGTCATTATGTATGACCCTTTGATCATTGCAGTGCATTTCCTTTCTTGATTCTTTCTATGAAAGACTAGGGCTCTGTTAACGCTGTTATTTGGCTGGAGCTCTTCTTGTGGATTTTTACACGTCACCTGAATCTACATTGTTACACGCAGCTAGAACAACATTGCATCATTTAATAATTTAACCAGTTCTTTTTTTAGCACTACAACGAGGCCTAAACCCTGACAGGTATATTTCACACCACGGAAATACCAGTACCTGGACCAGTATGAGAAAACAAAACAAAAATCAAACCCTGGTGTGGATATTAGCAAAAAAACAACAAGCAACAACCAACATCTAGATGTGAACACAGCATAGGACTGGGCTTTAATTCAGTCTCATCTCAGGATTATTCGACTCTGACACCCGAACACGTGCCCGATGTACAGTAGGCAGTTCCTTTATGATTAGGACAGTAGAAAAGGGCATTGCGCATTATCACAGAGATGTCAGGATCTCCATTCTTCACTAGGAACAAAAACGGGGTCTTAATGGAGAACACCCATTCATCTGGAATCTAATCAGTGTCAGGATTAATCAGTGCTTGAAAAAAGCCTCGATATGTTTAAGAAACAGTGGAACTGAAAAGCCTCAAGGTCACAGATATGGGTTTAAAAAAAAAAAAGAGGTGTTTTACTGCTTCCTTTAGCCTGAACCCCAGAGGACCTGTACAGTGAACTGCTGTACACACACACACACACACACACACACACACACACACACACACACACACACCATGGGCTGACCTTGTGATCTGATCTGATCTGATCTGATGCCGCTTCTGCATGTTCAGTGTGTGCAGTTTGATGATATATCCCACGCAGTGACTTTTCCCCTGTACGTTCTTTATTATCATTCTTAAAGGAACACGAAATTATATTTACAGTATTCCTTTATATATATATATATATATATATATATATATATATATATATATATATATATATATATATATATATATATAGCTTTGATCAGGGCACACATTTGTCATGCCATTGTTTACGACAACCTCATGCAACGTCACAACGTTTATTCGTGTTCATTTTTGGCCGAGATCTTGCAGTGAGGACGGGAGAGTAACGTCGAACCGCTCGGTAAAGTCTTCTCCAGCGCATCCCGAAGACTTTCAGTGGGGTTAAGGTCAGGACTCTGTGGTGGCCAATTCATGCGTGAAAATGATTCCTCATGCTCCCTGATCCACTCTTTCACAATTTGAGCCTGATTAATCTTGGCGTTGTGATCCTGGAATATACCTGTGACGTCAGGGAAGAAAAAAAAAATCCATTGATGGGATAACCTGGTCATTCAGTGCTTTCATAATGTTGCTGAACCTGGACCTGACCAACTGAAGCAACCCTAGACCATAACACTGCCTCAGAGGCTTGTACAGTAGGCACTATTGCTTCTATTGCGCTTCCCTTCTCACCCTGACCCACCCATCGCGCTGGAGTAGGGTGAATCTAGATATATCAGATCACATGACCCTTTCCCATCGCACCACATCCAATCCTTACGCTCCCTGGCGAACTGAAGTCGTTTTTTTCCGATTATCCTCGCTAACAAATGGCTTTCTTGTGGCCACACACCTGTACAGTCCGAATCCTGTACGTTCTCGTCGCATTGCGCATGTGGAAATGCTCTTACTTTCACTGTTAAACATAGCCGTGAGTTCTGCGGTCGAGGTTTTTTCCGACGTGACTTCTCCAAGCGCTTTAAAGATCTTCACTCGAGACCAATCGAGATTTTTTTCAGACCACATTTCTCCCAGTTCACAAAAGTTCACCACAGTCCATCAGTCTCTCCTTCCCGGTTTAAACAATGCGTTGGACAGTTCTTAACCCAAATCCAGTCATTTCAGTGATCTCCTTAGTTGTTTTCTGTAATTCTTTAAAAGAATTGCTGCCGGCTGAAACATATTAATCACCGCAATAATGATCCAATCATACGCGCTTAAGTGTCTGCTCATTTAAATCCAAACAACGACCTTTTTTTTGGCCAGGCAGCATGATTTAATAATAATAATAATAATAATAATAAAGAGAATATGGGGAAAATCACTGATTCTGTATATCTTAAATGATCCTGTTTCAACCGCAAACTGATCACGAACCTGTCCTATTAATCAGCAGCTGAAAGGCGTATTCATTGCTTAATTAAATTTACGCTGTTATTAAGGGGGGAAAGGAATTTAATTCAATTCAATTTGATTTGATTTTATTTGTGTAGCGCGTTTAACAGTGGACGTTGTCTCAGAGCAGCTTTACAGAAACATATAAACACAGGACTGAGATTTTAAGTGTGTGGATTTATCTCTATTGAGCGAGACGGTGGTGACGGTGGTGAGGAAAAACTCCCTGAGATGATACGAGGAAGAAACCTTGAGAGGAACCGGACTCAGAAGGGAACCCGTCCTCATCTGGGGAACGACGGATAGTGTGAGAGTAAAAGAAAGTTCATTATGGTGTTTCTATGAAGTCTGTTTGTTGAACTAGTCCACTGTTCACTAAAAGAGACCTGAGTATAAAACTGTGTGACAATGTGGTCATTGTGGTACAATGTGGTCATTGCAGTCCCAAGGCCATCGCTAAGGCAACCGTAGTCCCAGCAACCACATTATAGAATTATGGAGTGGATAATGTCCGTACCTGACGATGAATACAGATACGATAAATCAGAAACGATTTACAAGAAAAATACAGATCACTTTTTCGATGTCTGATTTTTTTTCTTCTTCTTCCTGGTTTCAGGTCTTTTTGTGGCGTTTTTGAGAATTTCGCCGAGGGCTGGCATCCCTGCGTTTTATTCTTTTCGGCTCCTTTCTAACACGACTATTCCGCTCCATTACTAATCAAATTGTCATTTCACAAACCACAAAAGGCGTCTTAATTAAATTGCACAAAAGGCAGCGAATGCACGCGCGTTACAGACTGCAGGCATTGTGAAAGACAGCCGAGAGACATGGCCTCGGCGTCACTTTCGTCCCCCTTGTTCTGTCAATCATTAAAGTTCCTCCAGCAAAAGTTAAGTGAAATTCAGGACTCCAGCAATCATCAGTACTAACGGTACTCTTAATCTTCATGTGAGGCAGAAGTGAGCACTTGCAGGAGGTACATCAGTCCTGAGGATTTTTAATAATGCACAGCGCTGCACAATACAGCCAGCTTTCCTGTCGGATTCTTCGTACTCTGGGATTTCGGCAACGTCTTCAAGCAGAAAGCCGTTTGGGGAAAATGGACCGTCGGGTCACGCCCGGTGTGAACAGGAAGTGGATTATTCTGTCATTTTACAGCATGATACAAACGATCCGAGGCTCGCTGACGTCTTTTAACGCGGTATAAGTGTTTACCTGCAGTATTGTGGAGTATTATGTAACGTGAATCATACGTAACGATCTATACAGGGTATATGATGAGAAAGGAATTTTTTTTTAAAACCCCTGTTTTTCACCGTGTTCCATATTCATAGCGTATAACAGTATCCGAGGTATGAGTAAGCAGAACGAGGTTCCGTGTGCAGGAGCTGATTTTCTCACATCCTCACTGTGCTTGAGATATACATCTGCACTGCTGTGTGTGATATGCTAATGCGTGAAGAGCACAGCGCTCTATATCCAACTTGTCTTCCTCAAAAGATATGATGGATGTCTGTATTGTAATTAGAGCAAGCTCTGTGTGTGTGTGTGTGTGTGTGTGTGTGTGTGTGTGTGTGTGTGCCTAGCAGTCTCTGATGGTTCAGTGAATGTGTTGCCATTAATTAGATTTCCAGAGAAGAGACTTGATGCTCAGGATTATAACAAAATAACGAGGCACAGATTTTATAAATGCCCGTGGCTGTCATACAGTAAAGATGGAAATTCTCAACATCCTCTTTGTGTGTGTGTGTGTGTGTGTGTGTGTGTGCTCAGAATTACAGCTCAAGATCGGAATACCCGGTCACAGTGGCGTAAAACGAGGCATTTTATCCGAGGAGAGAATGTGAAAACTCTTTCTCGTTATCAGAACCTCTAACTCTAACACTTTTTATAGATAATACGTGTGGAGTTCTGGGAAAACCCATCGGAAGTCATCAGACACCGGGCCAAAATGATAGCTCTGCTTTATTATCAATATATTTCACCAAAATGATGTGAAATGTATTTTTATTTAGGCGATTTTCTAGCCTGGCCTCTGCGTCTGCCTGAAAACATCTGTATAAAGATGTGCAGAACCTCACTAGGTCCGAGTGTTTCCTTACGATTCGTGCCACAGCGAAACAGACATACGCCTAAAACAGCTCGGCTTGTAATCAGATCACGGCCGTCGACATGTCTGCGATGCAAAAGAGAAACGCGTTCCGTTCGTCTTCAGAACTATAAATAGGGTTTTTTTATATATATATATTTATTAATTTCTTTAAAGAGTTTTCCCAGACTGCCACGCATATTTGTCCAACTTATTTTTACTCTGCAATGCAGGCTGTGCTCACTGGGAACGTAGTAAAGCAACGATGTCCTAAGAAGACGTTTTGTAGGACGTCCAGGCAGACGAAGACGAGACATCGAATTTGATCGGGGCCCAAAAATAGACATTTATTTAAGAGCCACGTCTGGGGGAACGACAGACATCCGAAGCAACTGCGTACAGAAAGAGGACGTTTTAAATGTAAAATATTATCCTCTTAATAAGATTAAAAAGCACTGCTGGGAAACACGATAGGGATAAGCTGAAACGACGGCCCAGAGCGGTTATGAAGAGTGGAAGTGGCCGAGCGGGAGGGGAACGCGCTGATAAGTTAAATATAAAGCGGGGACAAAGGAAACGGCGAGAGGAAAATGCAATCGGAGCTTCTTCGGGGTTTTTCCAGCTTACAGTTCATTCCTTAGATTCAATCCAGACCTCTAGCTGCAAGCTAGGCGTGCTATACCGCTGTGCTTTTATTCATTAAGTATAAGGACACACTCCAGAGAGTCACGAGTCTGTTTATCCAAGCAGTCCCAGGCTACACGGTCATACCACCAGGAGACATTGTCCTCTCGGGCAAATCCATCATCATAACTAAAAGGAGACGGGCGAAAAAACATTTTCAGAAGCAAAACTGCAAAAATGAGATAGACAAGGACTGTAAAGTAGGACGACTAAAACAAGAAAGAAAGAGATCGTAAATTAAGGACACACACACACACACACACACCGGGGAATAGATACAGGAATATTTACACACACCGTGCTGCTTGAACAGGGCCCTGTTTCCAAAGACAGGCAATATGTGCCCGATGCTATAGACAGATTCTCAACCTTTTGTAACTAAAGCCCCCCCCCCAAGCCTATCCCCCAGTCCCAACACCCCCCCCCCCACACACACACACACACACGGAGACCAGGTGTAATGATTATCTATTCTACATAAAATCTGTTTATATATAACCTAATCTATAATCTGTTTTAGATAGGTAGATAGATAGATAGATAGATAGATAGATAGATAGATAGATAGACAGATAGATCAACTGTGTTTGTGTTTTTGTTCTTTTTTTAATTACTTTTCATAACTTTTATGATTTTACAGAACTATTTAACGGACAGGTGAATGATCAAAAATGTTTCTGAACACTATAACTACTCTGAACAAGAGAACTTGGCATGCTGCATTCCATTCGTCTTGCGTTCTAAAAACATTCGCGTACGAATTACGCAAATCGGGACGGAGGGCGTGTCTCGTCGGCGATGACGTTGTTAAATCTCCATCTCTCGGTCCCTCACTGAACAGAGCAGGCGCAGGGAGAGGTGCGAGTGCAGCGGGAAAGCGAGACCTCGCGCTTGTAGGACAGAACCGGTGATATTTGGAAAGTCGCTAAGGTCTGTCCAAAACGTCGCTAGATTTGTCTCTAAGTGCTTTTTTTTTTTTTCTGCAAAAAAGTCTGAAAAGAGGCTACGTTGGCAACACTGGTCTGCACTGACAGTTAGATAAAAGGCAGCTAAGCTCCGCCTCTCCCCAGCGAAAAGAAAATGCAGAAGGAGAGGGAACACAGAGTTTTTCATTTTATTTGAAAAGCAATAAAATACACCGAGTACCCAGATGATGCCCTGCCTGTGTTTTTTTTTTTTTTTTGAAAACAATTTGCGCCCCCCTTCCGATCTCTCCCCCTGCGCCCCCCTGTTTGAGAACCGCTGCTATAATAAAATAATCAGTGACAGGGTGGTGGGATGAAGCGGATGTACAATAGTTTCACCTCCTACAGCCTCACAAGCACACCCTGTTTCTCTAGAAACGATGTACGCTGTGCTGAACTTTTACTACCTCTGGGCGGAAACCCAACACTGCTCTCACCATGAGAGCACCATCTCTGCTGAGAAGCATGGTGGCGGTAGTGTAACGATGGCAGTATAATGTTCAGTGTTCCCATTGGCCACTTTGTTCTTTCTCTGACTAATCCCCTCTTTACCCGGTCACTGATGTTGGTGGACAATCTCCAGTAGACAGACTCAAGGTTGTTCCGTATTCTGTTGAATTTTAATCACGGATTTAACGTCACTTCACAAGAAGTTCAAAGTTTGGGATATTTCTTTTTAGTATTGATACTTTTCCAGAGCTTTGATCTGGACTTGTTTCGGTAGCTTGTTGGACTTCATGATGTTCTCTGACAAACTCTTCATTTAGAGTCCAGGTGTATTTATATTGAGATCATGTGACACTTTAATTGCACAAAAGTTCAACTCCATTTAACTAATCGCATGACTTCTGATGGTAACAGGTTGCACCAGAACTAATTTTCACAGCAAAGGGGTGAACACTTATGCAATCAAAACTTTCATTTGTAAATAATTTTGCAGACTATATTGATTTTTGCTCCCACTTCAGTCCTGTGGGGCATTTTGTGTAGATTCGTGACATAAAATCCCAATGATCTCAGTTCTAGGTTGCAAAAAATGATTTAAAAAAATAAAAAATCAAGGTACAGACTGCGTTTCTAACAAACTCTTTAAATGCAGTGGTAGAATTTGTGAAGGGTGTGTTTAGTTTATATATGGGCTCACACATTAATTATGTCGCATCCATCAATTATGCCCATCTCTCCCAGTCAAAGACACGCCCAAAGCCCACCGCCTGCAGGCGGACCCTTCTTGTCTTTTCAGGTCTAAATGATGTGGGACATAAAATAGATTAAAGACGCCAGTGTTTTTCAGTTCCTCCTGTACTGCACTTATTAGTATGTTCCTGCTCACAGGAAGGGCTGTTTAATCAGATGATGAGTCGTGGCAGGATTTTTGGTGCAGGATAAACACTAAAATATGCAGCGTAGGAGTACATGAACAGCAGGATTGAATCTTGGAAGCTGTGTTGGAGTATGGATAATAGTATGAATTTGACAGAATTTCATTAAACCCCTCGTGTTACGTGATTTGGTAGTAAATATGCTGACTTTAACGCTAAAATTTCCCTCTGTTTGTCTGTCATAGGCTTGTGGAACTTTGGCCTGCAGTTCCTATAAATCAACACTGGGGGGTGCTGTGTAAATGTCTGGCCTACAGTAAAGCAGCATGTGACCCCTTCGTCTACTCCCTGCTCCGGCACCAGTACCGGAAAGCCTGCACTGACATCATCAACCGGATCCTAAAGATCCGGAGGTCTATGAACTCGTCAGACGAGTGGCAGCGAGCAAACGGTCCCAACACCGTCGTTCAGGCCATGGAGCTACCAGGAACACTGAAGGAATGTACAGCGTAAAAAACAAAAACAGGTGTGATGATGATGAGGAGCTTCTACGCACAAGAACTGTGAAGATTCCACTCTACCCAAATGATCCACTGGAGATTCCAGAACGGTCCGTTCTCTAGAATGGACAATTGTAATTCAAGAGTTTCAAGGATTTTTAGAACCCCCCCCCCACAGATTCTGGAGAATTTTGAGGAATTTAGGGTGTCTACAACATTCTGGAGAGTTCTGGAGCGTCTTGCTTTTCTAGAGCGGAAGTTAGACACTTCCAGAGAAAAACATTTTCGAAAACAGAAGATCTGTCGAGTTCTGGAGAGTTCCACATACTACAGTGGAGGTTTCTTTTCAGGGGAGTTCCAGAGAGAGTTGTTTTCTCCACGTTTTGGCGAAAATCCATTCTGTAAAACATGTGATTTTACTGATTTCCAGAGAATTTCAGTCTCTATGTTTTAACCTTTACATCTGGAGCGTTTCATTCTTTAGAGCGGTAGATCTGTGAGAGTTCTTCTCAACGGCACGATGGGAGATTTTGGATTGTTATATATAGCGGTCCATTCTCCAGGCTGAAAGGTCTGAAAGAGCTTCATCCTGGATGATGATCCACTCTCAATGGATCTGCAGAACTCTATTATCCACAGTGACGGATTCAAGAAAGTGGACTTTCCAGTGTTGGGAAAAAATACAATTATAGGAATTCCTGGTTAATTTGGTTCTCTAGAGTGAAGTTTCCAAGAGTATCATGAAACGTTCTAGAGAGCTCTTGAATGCAAGAGAGTTCTAGAGAGCTCCTTAGAATTCTTGCGAGTGGACAGTTTCATAGTGTTAAGTTATCCACAGTAGAATATTCTAGAGTTCGGTTCTCTAGAGTGAAACCCTGTGAACTCCTCCATGCAAAAGTTTTTGCCCTGCGGCCTTGATTGTAGAATTCAAGAAGGTTTTAGACAGTGCATTCTAGAGAGTGTAAAGTTCTATAGAGTTATATTGTCCAGGGCAGAATATTCTAGAATGAAAAATGTTGTTCTTTAGAGTGGAAGATTTGACAGGGTTTCTGAGAACTCCATCCATCTAAAATGCAAAAACGTTCTAGATAATAAGGTAATAGCCTAGAACAGGGAAGTCCGATCTTATCCGGAAAGTTCCGGTGTGGGTGCAGGGTTTTTTTTTCCCAATCCAAGCAGGAGGCACACCTGATTCCACCTGTTTAATCAGTTGTTCTTGGCTTTCGATAGGCTCGGGTGTGACTTCTGCTCGGTTGGAATGAAAACCTGCCCCCACTCCGGCTCTTTCCGGATAAGATTGGACACCCCTGGCCTAGAATACAAAATCCAATAGAGTTCTGGAGACTAGACAATCATTTACATTATGTTGTCCACTGCAGGATATTCTAAAGGGTTCTAGCGTCTAGAACTGAAGATCTGACCGAGTTCCAGAGATTTCATTTTTGTAGAATAGATATTCTTACAGATTTCCACTCTACAGGACCGTATAAACGAGCACAGACATCAATCACATACCGTGTTTCCACATCTACACTGACTTTTCTACTGATTTCTCCTGCTTGCTTAGGACTTCGTTGGTAGCTGTGTATTTAAAGATTCCTCTAAGAGTGCCGAACTGCAAGGTCACGACGAATATATATAGATATATTTGTTTCAACTACTGCTAAAGGATTTTTTACAGACTTCAGAGGACATCGTGGAAACGGATTGGTGGAAGTTTCTAGACATCTATCCACGTCTATAGGATATCGTGAGACGACGGCCTTTCCGATGGAAGCATGTGAACGAGAATGGATGATTAATCTGAAACGTAGCACCGATATCTAGCTCAACCCGTGCTCCTTAGACCGGAGTCTAGTGCTGCTATCGTCTGTGATATGTACAGAGAAAACCTTTTCGTTTTTTCCGTCAAAATTCATTTGAACAGCAAGACCCTGTTATGTTGTAGAAAATAAAGTCTTATCTACCGACTTGGGACAATCAGACACACTGGACCGTACCGCAGAACGAATGGTGGGGAAATTGACGTGGGCTTCGGCAGAACCCTCTCATCCGTGAACGCCGCGATCTCTCTTGAAACTCTCATTGTTTCCCCCCACACACGCTCGAGCCGACTCTCTCAGAAACCAATTAGTCCACGGCTGGCAGCTGAGAGAGGCTCCCTCTCGGCCTCTCAGACGGTCGGATTCATCGACAGAGATTCCCTGCTACAGGACAGGCGACAGGACAAATCACCTCCGCTGTGTGTTTAGTGCCTTCTTCCTCCGGTGTAAATGAATTTAAGATTGAGATCTAGCTAGCGCCATGGCGTATATGAGACTATTTATACTCAAAGCTTTGGATAGTGTTTATTTGTGATGCTCAGAACAAATTGTGCTTCGGGACTAAACTTGTAGTAGAATCTGTAGCTCATTTTATTAGATCCTACGTGGTCGCGTTACGCATGAATCCGTTTTCTTATCCACGAGTACTTTTGAAATGACTATGACCTAGCAACCAACTACCTCTACGCTTATCTAGTTCGGTTAATAGTGAGTAAAGAATGACGAATTTGTTCGGAAATAGAACAATCAAAACCCTTTCCCCATAAACAAATCCTGCCAGGTATCAACCGGAATAATACCGCAGCTCTGTTGAATTCTCGAATCTGATTGGTCGGAAAGTGTTGATTAACTTTCTATAGCAGGTTTGAGTTCTAATACGTTATCGTTTCGAAACTGCAGTAACAGCTCATTCACAGGGGCTCGTACATTAACGGATCGAAAACCCGCCGTTACCGTCGATACGGTGACGTTTTCTTTTCTGTAAGGAGACGTTTACTTTACGGAAGGAGTCTCCAGTGTCAGCGCTTTGCAACAGTCAGGGGTAAAGCTGTGACTTTTTTCAGAAGAGAGGCCGGTGAAGGAACGACGTTTACAGCCGCTTTGACGTAACATACGTGAGAACAGGAGCGAAGTTGTTTTGTGGAACATATAAAACGTACATAAAAACGTATCTACTGTATAAACGCTAAAACGTACGACGTGTTGTCCTTTAATTCGTTTGAAAAAAAGAATATTCTGTGGGGTAAGAGAAATAAAACTTTCCGGGACATGCTTTTACAGGACAATAATCGACTTCGTTGTGCTCACAGTGACTCCGCTTCATCACACCGCTCTGGATTGGATTGTTTTCCAGCACGACGCCGAGCGTGTTAGTCCGTATTTAGTAGCTAGCTAGCTAGCTGCGAACCCGATTTTCGGTTGCTAATGGTGTAGAACACGCAGCCGTGTCTCGGCTATCCTTCATTTTCACCTAGCTGGCTAAGCTACCATAATGATCTTGAGCTCTATTGTCTATTTGACTAACTTCCTGTTTCGAAAGGAAATTTCATGGGCACCTGATCTATAGAAGGTCAACAATATACGATGGACTTCTGTATCAGAAATGTGAAGTCTTTTGTAGCAGAGTGTTAACTGGACCTCACTGTTCCAGCTTCAGGCTTTATCAGACATGTCAATTTAAGTGGTTACGCTTTGTTTGTTTTATGCTTCCGCCATTTTGTTGTTGTTGTTTTGTTTTTTTTTAAAATATATTTTTAAAATTCATTACATTCCTCCATCCCATGCGTGTGACTCCAGGACATATGTGGACAATACGAACATATGTGCCTATTATATTAATCATTTTATACAGTATATCACACAGCATTGTTATCAAGAACAGCAATCCGACAGAAGTCTGAGAAAGACTGTCTAATCGTTATATTTTAAACACGTCATATGATGATAATATATACGCTGAGGCAGTTAACCCGATAAGAAATCGACCTGGATGCTAGCGTGATCTGATTAGCGCGTTATTAGATGTGCTCTCGGCTAACTATTTCCACACGCCCACGCCGACTTTCCCCTCTCGACTCTGAAGTGTGTATCAGCGACGCACTTCAGGAACACACTCGACCTCGTAGGCACCGGCGGTGTAGTTAAAGCGATGTTCACTCAGAGATTCGTTTCCTGCTAGCTCCGTACACCGCGAATATTAAATGCGCCGGTTCTAAAACGTTATCCGAACCCAAGTTTCAGTAAAGGCACGGCTCCGAGGACAACCTCGGTGCCGTATCGTCATAAATGCGGCAGTTCTACTGCGACAGAAATCCAGGATGAAATGTCTGAAGCTGGCATTTCAAAAGCTCACCCAAAAGTTCCCTTTCCTTTCTCACTGACATTTCAGTTCCGCTCGTGAAACTCGGATATGAAAACCGGATATTAAACAGTAGACTCGAAAGGCTTAAGGTGCCAGAATTTGATTAGTCTCACTCTAGGAAGCAGATTGTGTAATATTAACACGTTTTTATATATTCAGGGTTTTGCTAATCCGACATATTAGCAATGCTAACCCGCTAATTCAGCTAGCGCAGCTTTTTAAATTAGCGGTCCATCACGATAAAATGTGCTGACAGGATTTTTCTCCTGTCACCGAGATAAACTCAGAAAATCTGTCCGAGGCGTTGGTTGTCACACACACACACACACACACACACACACACACGGAGATGACGAGGAATGGGAAATTACAATCAGATGAGAATCTGCTCGTCTGAAGAGGTCATTTGGAGTCAGTGGACGTGTCTTGTGTGTCTGAGCTGCAGAAGGAGCTCCGGTTAAAAACGAATTACAGCCACAGCACGAGTGGAATTTAATAACAGCGCTGTGCTGCGCATCTGAAATGAAGTGAGAAGCACTTCCTCTTCGACACCACGGTCCCAGTCAGTGTGTGCGGGTTTAACTGAAATCAAACAGGAAGTCTCTACCACGTTAGATCGCGGGCTAAGTGTCACTGACATGGCAGGCAACCAATCACAAACCTTACACTCATCATCTCTTTAAAACTGTCTAAAGACTTGATTCTGTGATTCTTTTCAGTCTAGTGTCATGCTCTGAAATGTTCAAATGTTTGTTTTCAGTAAGAGCTGACAGCCAATCAGAACGCACCGCTCAAGTTTCTGAAGCTTGTGGGCAGAAACGTTTGCACGAGATATCAGACACTCGTGTCCCGTAGGTGTGTATACGATGTTCATCATATTCGCACGCACACACATGCACACACACGCACACACGCGCACACACATACACACACACGCAGTTAGTCGGTCCAAGATTTCGCGATCGCAGAAATGAACGCAAAATCGAGCAAACTCCGCGATGTTCGGAAGAGCGTGCGTTTTTTTTTTTTAAGAATTACCGCAGATTTGGGCCGAGACGCGTCGCGTGACATCATGACAAAGCACATTCAGACGAAGCCCTCTTCGATTCACGTGCGTCGAACGTGAACAAAAAAAAAATGATTACAAAAAATTTCGTGCGATCGCGATTTTGCTAATTCAAGTCGTTTTTTTCCGCAAAACAAAAGCACAAAGAAAACCCGTAAACTGCATCGCAACATTAACAAAAAAGAAGCGTTTTTTAGCTGCAACAATCACACACACACACAAAAAAACAATTAAGACAAAAAAAAACAACCTTTTACACTGAAAATAATTTTGAGCGTGAACAGAAATGTTTCCCTGGCTGTATCAGATCCTCCCTACATCCAGCTGGATCACTGCGTAACTCCTTCCTCATGACCTTTCTCATATTCATTCAGCATAAACAGAACTTTTTCAGTATCTAGGCTTTTTTTTATTTTATTTTTATAAACGATCTCTCTGGCTCAGTGTTGTCGTTTAAATGGAATCACACGTACACGTACACGCACAGGATTTCAGTTGAGGACGTATCCAGTTATTACCAAAAATATAACACACCCATGCTCCGTCATCAATATTCCCAAAAATGTGTTTCCTTCCTCCTGTAATGTCTTCTGTATATTTATTTGACCAACATTTAGTCCATTTGTAGAGTCTGAATCAGAGTCTGATACTTTCTGATTCATTTACACTTTGGTTTGCACGTGGTCGGCTCGAAATCTGTGTTTTCCCGTCCTCTTTTGATTGACAGGATATAATCGGCCCTGATCGTCGGATGTTTTTAAACTATCGGCCCGTATCGTGAAACATTACCCCCGAACGTGACGACCACCGCCCCCCCCCCCCCCCATACGAGCTCTTCGAGGACTTCTGTACGGCTTGATTTTTCCGTCTGCGGAACTTTTGCACAGAATAGAATAGGAATACACTTGAATGCGAAAGCGTGTAGTCGTGTGTGATGTGAGTCGGTGAAGTTAAACAGACTGTGTGGATATTTAAAGAGCATTTCTCATGTATGTGGTCAGGTCTAGTTTTAGAAATTTGAGGAAAAACAATGCGTGAACAATATTTTTGTGTGATCTATTCTGATATTGTTACGAGATGTTTTAGAACATGTGATAAGCAAATTTGTTTGGTTTTTTTTGCCTTGTTTTTTTTTTTATAGTAATGTAAATAAGTAGATGAACGGAAAACGTCTGTATTTTGAACCTCGGGAAATACAGTACATGAAATAAAGTTGGTATTACTATTTAAACCACCTTTATAAGTCTGTTCTTTCATACTTTTTTTTTTTAATTACCCATAAAGCATTGGGGTATTATGAAACGGCATCAAAAGCGATCATTTTACAAATGTAATGTTTTGTAATTAATGAAGACAGTAAGTGTTATCTGTGAAATGTAACTGTATAAACAGACATGCATGTCAGGCTTTAGCTAATCTGATTAATATATATACAGTGATCATTTCTTACAGCTGCTTTAACCCTATACCCTCATGGGAAGTGGTAGCTCAGTGGTTAAGCTGTCTTGTTGGACTTCTGATCAGAAGGTCGGGAGCCCAAGCTGCCACTGTTGGGCCCTTGAACAAGGCCCTTAACCCTCAACTGCTCAGTTGTATAAACGAGATAACTGTAAGTCGCTCTGGATAAGGGCGTTTTCCAAATGCCTTAAATAATTAACCCATGAGTTAGCTTGTGATTGGTCTACAGTATGTGAGCTCCACTTCATAACTCTGAATTTACCCCATACAACACGCCTAGTCCGGTGTAGAACGATCTGACAATGCTAATTCATGCTAATTTCCAATGTTCCTTCAGCACTATGAGTTATTTTAAATAAGTCATGTCTGATGTTCTAAAATTTTCAAGAAAACCACCCAGTGTTCCTTAGTCCTTGCTTGAGCTCCAGCCGTCCATCCATTTTCCATACTGCTTATCCTACACAGGTCTGCAGGGGAGACACCCTAGATGGGGTGTCTCCCCACATCACAGGGCACATTCACACACACAATATTGGAAACACCAATCAATGCATGTCTCTGGACTGGGGAAGGACACCGGAGAACCCGGAGGCAGGATTCGAGCCTCCAACCCAGGCGGTACGAGGCGATTCTGCTAACCACTAAGCCACCATGCTCACTGCGTTAATTCCTTTAACACAAAATGTCCAGAGCGCTACATTTACAAACACATCATGATGTGTTGGATCTGAAACATCTGAAACATCTGTGTCTATGGAAACGTGACTTTCAAATAAATCGCAGTCTTAAAAATAAAAAGCTTTACGCAGGGGTGGAAAAGGTGCTGAGAAATCACACTTCTGCGAAAATACTGATCATGTGTTAAAATGTTTAACTCACTCAGTTAAAAAGTGGAAAGTATCCGGGAGAAGAAGAAAAAAACAAAACAAATGATACTGGCAACGAGCTAATATTTTTACAGGCTGCCTAGCCAGTTTATGCTAGCTACTGGGACTGATGCTAGTCTAACCTGACATTAGCAAAGAAAACAGGCTAACTTAAGTTAGACTCAGTTAATGTTAGCAAATTAGTGAAACGTACCTCATGCTTATTCCAGTTAAAAGATTGGATCGTTGAGTTCATGCCTTCTGGTGAGGTCTTTGTGTACTCCAGCCTACTGAAACATTTTACTGAGGTAGGGCCAGGGGCACTCATCCTCAACGTCAACACTGCAGTTCAGTGGATTATCCATCTCGATAGCTATAGTGCTAACCGTATCATGTAGAACGAGATTACTGCAGATTATGACCTGTGACTATTCGTGGTAGTTTTTTCTTACTTACCAGGTACAAAATGACTTTTTCACCAACATCTACAGCAAAACCGAGCAGACACAGAGACGTGACGTTCTTCCATGAGCATGTAATGATGTCGCATTTAGAGAAAACCGGCGTGTGAGAATTCGGCTTTCCGCCTCTTATATGTTTAACGCCACCTGAAAAGTGTTGGCTGGTATGACCAGTGGTGAGTCCACTGACCCAACCAGGATCTCAGGAACCTTTCAGAAGTTTCATATCAGATGTTTGATATGGCGTTGAGGAACCATGGAGTAAATAATGTTCTGGGAAAGACAGATACATGCTATACTTTTGGGACACAGCCTTTGTTAACAGTTCTCAGGTTTGGGTATTGGGCCATGGACATGTGCAAACAGCGCACCTCTCCGAGGAAAGTGTGTGTTTTTCACACTCCAGGCTTACATGGGGAGTGTGAAAAACATTCCAAATAGTGGAATGAAACAGCCAGCAGGAAGCGTGGCTGCAAATGGCTGTGATTCCGAACAGCCGACCTCGCATGAACGTGTGCAGTGTGTTCGCGCGAGGAGTTTCAGGTGCGTCGTGTTTTCATTCGGAGTGCAAGATTAGAACGATTACATCAACATGAGAGAACACTGTTTGCTTTCTTATTAGCATGTGTGTGTGTGTGTGTACAGAGGGTTCCTCGAGGGTTCATGGCTTGTTAACGGGAAGACCTCTTTAAAAGTGAAACGCTCTGCTGTAGTTTTTTTCAAAAAGGACTCCAGCTTTAACTTTTTTTTAAGAGTGTATTTATGTCCATGTGGAGACTTCCAGGTAAAAAAAACCAAAGTGTTCATGGCAATGCAGAAGACAGCGTACCATCACTTATGAGTTTACGATGAAACTGTACGCATTATTACAAATCTTGAAAAGAATATTTAACGAGACAAAACACTCGAGAACTTTGAATAGGCCAATTGTAATCACATGTAGATCTACAGAATGTTCCCAATTTTCCTAGCCATGTAAGAAAAGACATTTTTTTGCAGGAAAATTAACTCCTGATCCACATGTGCATACACCGATCAGCCATAACATTAAAACCACCGGATTACTATCGTGTAGGTCCGCCTCTCCTTGTCCCACCAGAACAGCTCGGACCCGTCGAGGCCTGGACTCCACGAGACCTCTGAAGGTGTGCTGTGGTATCTGGGACCAAGACGTCAGCAGCAGATCCTTTAAGTCCTGTAAGATGTGAGGTCGGGACTCCGTGGATCGGACATGGATCGCTCCAGAACATCCCACAGATCGGATTGAGATCTGGGGAATTCGGAGGTCGAGTCAACACCGTGAACTCTTTGTCATGTTCCTCAAACCGTTCCTGAACAGTGTGTGCAGTGTGTCAGGGAGCGTTATCCTGCTGAAAGAGGACACTGATATTAGGGAACACCGTTACCATGAAGAGGTGTACTCGGTCTGCAGAAATGTTTAGGTAGGTGGTACGTGTCAAATTAACATCCACATGAACTCCAGGACCCGAGGTTTCCCAGCAGAACACTGCCCAGAGCATCACACTGCCTCCACCGCCTCGCCTCTCTTCCCCAGGTAAGCGACACACACACCCAGCTTCCACATGATGTAAAAGAAAACATAATTCATCAGACCAGGCCACCTTCAGCATGGGCTCTCTGAGCTGCTATGGACTGTGTGTTCTGACACCTTTCTATCATGGAGCCCACGACCCTGTCGCGGTTCACCGGGTGATCCTTCCATGGAGCACTTTTGGTAGGTATTAACCACTGCATACCAGGAACACCTCACCAGACCTGCCGTTTTGGAGATGCTCTGACCCGGTCGTCTAACCATCACTATTTGGCTCTTGTTAAAGTCACTCAGATCCTTACGCTTGCCCATTTTTCCTGCTTCCAACACGTCACGTTTGAGAATTGACTGTTCAATTGCTGCCTAATAAATACACCACACCCCTCGCCAGGTGCCACTGTAACCTGACTGATGATCAATGTTATTAACGTCACCTGGTGGTTTTAATGTTATGGCTGATCAGTGTAGATGTTTCTGAAAAATAGGGGTAATACCTACATTTGTTCAGTACATAAGTATTCATCCCCCTGGTCTAATACTTGGTAGAACCACCTTTTGCTGCAGACACAACATCTTCCAGTCTTGTACATCTGGATCCTGGATATTTTTGTCCACTCTTCTAGAGAAAATTTCTCAGGCTTAGATTGGATGAACAGTTTTTTCACGTCTGTTCTCTTTTTTCCTCGATACTCTATTTGATAGTTTATCATTGTAAATAATTGTGCAAAGTATATTGATAGATTCATGACAATAAAATGTGGAAAACGTCGAGGGGTGTAACTACTTATGCAACGCACTGTAGATGGCCATTCAGCTGCAGAGACACACACTGAGAGGGAAAACAGGACGACACACACTCGTCTGATCTGGAGCTGGCAGCGTTTTCCACATCAAAGCTGGGCGTCACTTCAGAGAGAGAGTTTGGCCTGTGAAGCTGAGTGGAGGTCAGTGTGTCAGCCCTCCACCTCCACACAGCTGTGCTTCTGATGGTCTGCAGCTGTGAGGAGGAACCCTGTTAGACCAGGCCACCATGCTGCAGGCTCAGGATTTACAGGTGTTACAATAAAATGTTCTGTGCTAGATTGGTCATCATGCTGTGTGTCATGATGAAAAGTACATTTGTAGATGCTGAAATGTTGATTAGGGTCAGTAATGCCTGAGGCCTGTTTTGGGGTGTGAAGTTGGATAGATCTATTTTAACTCTTGATGGTACAGGTATTAGTGTGTTAGTAAAACCTTAATCCTCTTACAAACTCTATTCAATGTAACGTCTTTAGTCTCGGTTAGTGTCCTGAGTTTGGCTTTTTACTTTGATTGATGTGGCTCTTTTCTTGGTCTTAGCTGGTGTGTGTCTCAGTCAGTGGTTGTTATAGTTCATGGCCTTATTATATTCTTGAATGCTGCAAGTCTTCATCTTATTTTGGTCTTGATATTGATAGTGGTCCTGGTTTCCAAAGGTCTTGGTCTTGCCTTGGTTTTTGTTGGTATGGGACTTCTTTGTTTTGGTTAGTGTGGGTTTCAGTCTTGTCTTGGTTGTGTGTGTTAGGGCTCAGTGTAATGTTGGTTGGTATTGGTCTTGTTGATTTTTTTTTATCTTTGTTTTTATTAGTCATGGTTAGTATATTTTTTCATGTTACATTGATCTCAATTGGTATGGGTCATTATCTTATTTTGGTCTTGGTCGATATGGATTTTGATCTTATCTGGCTTGGTATGTCTTTACCTAACATTGGTCTTGGTTGGTCTTATTTAACCTTAGTTTGTATTTGTCTTGTTTAATATCAGTCTTGGTCTTATTTTAGTCTTGGTTATGAGGAGTTTTGGTCTTGGTCTTGGTCTTGTTTTAGTCTTGGTTATGAGGAGTTTTGGTCTTGGTCTTGTTTTAGTCTTGATTATGAGGAGTTTTAGTCTTGGTCTTATTTTAGTCTTGGTTATGAGGAGTTTTGGTCTTGGTCTTATTTTAGTCTTGGTTATGAGGAGTTTTGGTCTTGGTCTTGTTTTAGTCTTGGTTATGAGGAGTTTTGGTCTTGGTCTTATTTTAGTCTTGGTTATGAGGAGTTTTGGTCTTGGTCTTGTTTTAGTCTTGGTTATGAGGAGTTTTGGTCTTGGTCTTATTTTAGTCTTGGTTATGAGGAGTTTTGGTCTTGGTCTTGGTCTTGTTTTAGTCTTGGTTATGAGGAGTTTTGGTCTTGGTCTTATTTTAGTCTTGGTTATGAGGAGTTTTGGTCTTGGGCTTATTTTAGTCTTGGTTATGAGGAGTTTTGGTCTTGGTCTTGTTTTAGTCTTGGTTATGAGGAGTTTTAGTCTTGGTCTTATTTTAGTCTTGGTTATGAGGAGTTTTGGTCTTGGTCTTGGTCTTGTTTTAGTCTTGGTTATGAGGAGTTTTGGTCTTGGTCTTATTTTAGTCTTGGTTATGAGGAGTTTTGGTCTTGGGCTTATTTTAGTCTTGGTTGAGATGAGTCTTCTCTTGTTCTTACCTTGGTCTCTGATCATGTGGGACATAGTCTTCTCTTAGTTGTGGTTGTTGTTTTGTTACCTTAGGTTCTGGTTTTGCTTTAGTCTTAGTTGGTACGGGCCTTTTCTTGGTCTTACCTTAGACTTGGTTGGTGTGGGTCTTGATATTGCTTTAATTGAGGTTTGCTCTTATTTTGGTTTTGCATTGATCTTGTTTAGTATGGTTTTTGGTCATATTTTCATCTTGGTTGGTATAGGTTTAGGTCTCATTTTAGTCTTAGATGGTATGATTTTTGGTCTTAATCTGTATATACACTTTTGTCTTGTCTTGGCCTGGAGTAAGATGGTCTTGAGTTCAACTATACAGCTCTACAGTCCACGGAAAGCCATCATAGCTGTAATTATGGCACTTTTGATTTTTTTTTTTTTTAAAACCCTCACACCAAACCAAAGGCCCTGTGGTCATTCTCATCCTACATCTTTTCATTTATATATACACCGAGGCCCTGATTAGCTAAGGTGCAAGAGGATAAACTGCTCGTGTGTTGGTTGGGGTCTTGCAGATGACGTACCAAGGGTTATTTACGTGAATGAAGGTAGAAGTATTAGGTGGAAAATAAAATAAGCTAAAATATTAGTACCTAATAAAATCTCAGCAAATAAGACAGATCAGAGCAACAGGAGCAGATCCCATCTGAAACGAAAAACTTTTCTTTCCAGGTAAAACATCATAATCAGAACTCCACCACAAATGGGATATGCGTAATGTGCTATCATATACTCACTAGCTCGTCATGTGGACCAAAGTCTTTGTCCATCAGAGTGAAGAAATCAGATTTTGTTTGGAACCACACATTACCTGTGATTTCTGGTTTCATTCAGTGGATTTAGACTGCTGGGAAATCTGATCTAGACACCCATACCGCTCAAAGCAGCATTCAGCACTTCAGAAAAAAAACAGCTGAAAATCTGCTCTGTGATAGTCCAGCACTGAGTAACCCTGATATACTCAAGACACGAGGAGCCATGGGACATTTCTGGCCTTGCGAATGTTGTATTAACTCCCTTGTGTGATTGGCTCTAAGGCAAAAGATTACATCATTATTTTGGCCATTAATAATAATAATAATGCCTGCCTATTGGTCATTACCTTACGTACATACAATACATCAACGTATTCTTCTTTCTCTTCAGAATAAGTGCAGCCGTGGTGCAAACTACGCATCAGCTTAATACCTGCCCATCGGTTATATCGGTTTACACGCACAAATACTATCTCGGTGCTTCTATGGCCGTTCCTTTTCACTGCGTTCCATTCCAACCTAGTAGAAGAGATCTAACGCACAAAAAACTTCAATCTGATGGACAGAATTGTTCAGGAGACATGTCTGGTCATCAGTGTAGGCTTGAACACCTGCAATTAGAAGGTAAACATCACCTGAATGAACTGTTTGCTACATCATCAATAAGAATAGGGAGAAAACCACTCACATAACCTAAACATATCTGGTATGCTTGGATCTCAGAGAGGAAACCCCAGGACCATGAACCATGCACAATAATACACCACACACACACACACACACACACACACACACACACACACACAATCCACATGAGGCGAGATAATTGGTTGTGCAGCAGGTTCATTTGTGCGTATCAGTAAAATGTTGATGGTGGACTCGGAAAGAGGAGGCGAGAGGTGATGACTGGGGGTCCAAATAATTGCAGGAATGCTTTAAGGAGGTGTGTGTTGACTCGTGGGTGTATTTACAAAGTGTAGAGAAAACAGCGGAGTAGATGGCACACGACGTAATTAGAGCTTTGTCTCAGAGACCTTTACAGAAGAGTTTTGTCCTCTGTTTAAATAAATAAATAAATAAATAAATAAATAAATAAATAAATGCAGCCCACAAGATCTTCTGCTACACCATAAACCACTGGATCTCACTTTTTTTTTTTTTTTTTCCAGCTATAGTGCCTCGGTAACAGACCACCTGACTGGCGTTTATTCATGCAGCTCAGACAGCAGTGCGACTGCACGTGGCAGGTTCACACTGAACAATCCATGGCCATGACCTGGTTACTACATAAAAATTCAGCCAGGAGGTGCTTAGCATATCGTCTGATTCATTTGTGTCCTCAAAAAATATTACCAACTTGTGGCTTCACCAATATTAACTTCAAGACTCGAAAATATGAACAACCCATGTCCTCACAACTATACTGTATTATATATTTCATATATCATAATTATAACATTAAGTATCTGTGGCCCTGAGAATACAGTATTAACTACTCATAGCCTGGAAAAGATTCATTACTCATGGCCTCAAGATATTAACTACTCGTGTCTTCAAAAAGCGTGAACTCAAGGCCTCGATAATATTAACATGTGGACTTTAAACATGTGGACTTTTTTTTTAACACATCTTATTAAATGTTCCTCTTATTAAATATCCACCAGTTTCTGTAGTTAGAAAAGAAACCTATTCAAACACGTCCAACCCAACACTTTTGAGTATGAGATTTAAAATTCCCGATCCTTCGGAGTCTGACAGTGACTGCGTTTACATGGACAGCAGTAATCTAATTACTGACCTTATTCTGAATAAGACAATATTGTGATGAAGGTGTTTACATGAGTCGCTTTTAGAATACTCCTTTCATGTTCCTGTGTTACATGTTATAGAACATAGATGGATTAACAGTGCACGTCATTACGTCCCCGCGCCACGCCGTCCGACGTCCCTCCAGAATTTCACGTATCGACGTACAGTTGGTCTTCGTTATGGAACCGTATACAGTTTTGGGTGTTTTTATTATAATTTTTACGAACGCTTTGAGTGAGTTAATTATTATTAGTCATGCTGTACGTGTAGATAGACGACTGCTTGAAGCCGTGGGCTGCGTCCCAAACCGCGTACTTACCGTCTATATAGTGTGTATAGAAATAAATGTATTTCACCTACTATATAGTGTAGTAGGTAAGTACGCGGTTTGGGACGCAGCCGTGCTCTCGTTTGGCGTCAAACGGTCGAGCGCTGCCGTGTGTGTACGTGTCCTGTCTCACAATGCGGTGAAAACTCACACGACGTTAATAGTGTGATTAAGGTGTGTACACGTCTGTAACGCACGTCCATAACGCGACTAAAACGGGAATACTCCACACGTCTTAATTCCATTTGTGTTTACTCCGAGTGTGACTTTAATCAGATTAAGGTCCTCAATAATCTCTGTTTACATGCTAGTTTCTTAATCAGAGTATCGTCTTAATCGGGTTCATATCGGATTATCGTCGTCCGTGTAAACGCACCGAGTGACAGCAGGAACTAACTCGGATGTTGCACAGGATTAAATGTAAACGTGTGGCATTGTTCTTTAATAAATGTTAAAAGGTCATGGTGGACAAGTCTCTGTGGTATACGGGGAAGAAAAGACTCGGAGACGTGCTGTTATAGGAAAATAATCCACTTCAGGATGGTTTATTCTTATTTAGTTTACCGTACTGCCCCACATCAGTGAATGATAATAAACGCAGAAAAACATGCTTTAAACTGAGTTTTATTTCCATGCCAGTTTTGGTGTTTATAATTCTCTAATATCTCTGCTCATGCACTCTGTAATTATATTAATTCTGAATAGAACACTTACGCCATTATAAAATGGATGCTTTGCTCGTTCTGTCGCATTTACAGCCTTAAATAACCAAAACTCTCTTCTCTACAGAACCAAGCGGCTCATGCGTATCCTCTGTCCTTCACCCGGTTCTCTATCTGATTACATGATATCTTTTTTATTTTAATTTTACACCGTCAGACAGTCTAAATCAGTCCAGAATGTCCATCACGCGCCCGGTTTCCCTTCCAGTCCTTCCCGCAGCGTCCTCTATGTCCCCGGGCGTCTCTGTTGAGGTCGTCTCATGTTGATCGGCTGCTTGTTGAACTTGGCCATGATTTCTTTGATGCGTGACAGGTTGGAGCGAGCGAGCTTGAAGTCGCACTGCGTGGCTCCCATGTCGTAGCCGACTTCGCACGCTTTACGGGCGAGGCTGTAGCCTTCTGCTCGCACCGTCACGCTGTACTCGCCCGGGTTCAGCAGACGCCAGTAATCTCCATCAGCGGCTGTGGGGGAGGGGGAAAGAAACAACATACACGCATACGTTACAGCATAAGGGTACTGATCCAACTACACCTGCGAACAATTTAATGTTGTGGAAGATCCCAGAAACGAGTGAGTTCCTGTTCTCTCTTACGTTACAGCAGCTGTAAACACTCTGTAAAGTCTGTACATTTCTTACATAATACAAACGCCATGTAGAGTCTAAATAGTGGTGTAGACTCGGCCTGAATTTATACTTTATTACTGCTGCACCTGATTAATTTGGGCTGAAGCTAAAATTCAGACAGTTGAAGGTTCTGGATCTCTTTCACCCGAAGCTTTAACCACTGAGTCACCTCTGATCTTTACATTTCACCAAGAAAACACGAATATATTTTAAAATCGATCTAAAAATCGCTTAATCCACGGCTCTGCTGATAGACTCGGCTCTCGAGCAGCTGAATGTCTGAGTGAGCGTTAAACTGACGTCGTGACAGCCCTGAATCTAGTCGAACCACCGTACGGTATGTTCCCGGGGGCGGAGCTTTGTGTACACAGTCGGGGGGGAGGGGGGATGTGGATGTGGGGCGGGTTCAAGGAGTACAAATAAATCATTCAAATTTTATTCAACACCACCTACTTAACCTTGACACATTTTGACAGATCTTGCCTAATGCACCTTTAATGGATTCACACAGAAAGAACAGAAGGTAGTCATAGCAACGACCGTGCAACTGTGTGTGTGTGGGTGTGTATGTGTGTGTGTTTAGTTAAATAAAGGGAGAGTTTGCAGGTCTCATACCCTAAAGATATGAGAAAGCAGAACACCTGGTGGACGTGAGATAGCACAGATCTCAACATAAGGACATATGACATGTCTATAAATACTTTCGATTTACCAGTTACCAGCAGAGGCGGCAACATTAGTTGAAAGGAAATGAAAGTGTCATGTGGTTTGGAAATAAATAGGCCGCTGCCTGGAAGAACCCAGAGTTTGTGCGAGAACATACCTGAGCAAAGAACATCATGAAGACCAAGAAGCGATCAAAAGAAGAAAACGTTCACGTGGAAACCAAAACACTGCTCATCATCCTGAGAGCACCGGTACAGCTGACTGTGAAGCACGGTGGCGGTAGCGTCACGGTGAGACTTCACCTTAGCATCTCAGGCACATCTCGGACTAATCCCCTTTTTACCTGGTCACTGAATTCGACTGGAGGACGTCATCGCGCCACATTCTTTCCACACTTATGAAAGGTGCTGTCTATGTCTTTAGCCTTTAGCATTAGCTGACTCACTCCGATCGGCTTTGAAGAATAATGTGTGTGTATTAACCGTGCTCTCTCTGTGTAGGAACGCACACACGGTCATCGTAAAGCTGCCTTTGCTGCTTCATAATCAGCTCCAGGGATTGGTGTACTGTGTGTGTGTGTGTGTGTCTGTGTGTGTGTGTGTGTTGGGTATCTCCAAACCACAGTTAGGAGCCATGACTCAAGCTGTAGGTTTGGGGCTGACACACCACTTCAGGGAAGCCAGGCTGCTCTGCTGCTGCAGTGTAAGTGATCCTACGCTCTTGCTCTTGTTTCCAAGATACAGCAAAACCCTGGCAGAGATAAACTGCTTCTCTTTTTTTGTGCATCCATCTGCACCACAATACACTCATTAAACTTATATACAACAATACACTAATTAAACTGGCGCTACGCTGGATGATTTCAGCCCGGGTTTGCTCTCGCAGGCAACATTCACACACTGTAAAAAAATATTATTTAAAAAGATTTCTTTATGAGTTGATGAAAGCTGATCTCAGAACGCAGAATGCCATGGGATTTATTTTTTGATTGAAATCTCAGCGTGTGAGCGCTGCTATAGGATCGTCTAAAATCCACCAATAGGGGGACGGCGAAGTCACGGGACAGTTTATAAAGCGTCTTATTTTTATTCTTTCTCCTGAAACATAAAATTTTGAAAATACGGTGCAGTGACACCAGTTTTTTATTACTTTGAATGCGGAAAAATGTAAGTGTACTATTAGAGAAGAGGCTCGTGTCTTAATTTTTGCTGCGTAGGCCTGTTTCAGTTCCATTCTCACATCTTGTTGCCATATGGCAACTATTCCATTTGACCATTTAACAGAATACTCAATATCTGAGATAAACGTGAACTTATCTCAGACGGTGTTTCGTTTCGTTTTTTTCCTTTGTGTAGTTTGGCCTAAATATTGAAAAATGAATCCCATTTTGAGCTTCCTCCGATGACGACCTCCACCATGCCACGTGACTGCAGAAAAGGACGTGCGAACGGCACTTCCTGGTCATGTGACATGGCGTTTTTTTGTTTTTTTGTTATGTCAAATTTAAAACCCCCTTTTTGTAGTTACATATTGAAACAGTAGTCTTGTATTACTGCCTATCAGTAAATTAGAGATAATTAATTGTTGCCATACGGCAACAGCATGAGGTTTTCCCCTGAGGTTTGCTCAGATCAGTGCAACAAACCAACATACCTGTAAAAACTGTCAAATAAATAAAAATAAAATAAAGCCGTTTCCTTGTTCTCTTAATTTGAACGTGAGTGTATAATAAAAGATCAGAAGAGAAAGGCGAGGAAGCGTACCAGTGCGGACGTCGTGGTTGATGCCCTCCACACTGACTATGGCATTGGCGACGCCTTTCCCCTGCAGGTCCCTCACCACGCCCTTGATACCCCGATGAACCTGAGGAAGTCAGAGATTCACAAATCACTGAATCATTTTCTACACTTCCTTTCGCCTAAAACATTTCCTTTATGCAGGAGATAATCAGCTCTATTTTATATTAGATCATATTAATGTTGCAGAATAATCTTCATGACATTTTACAGTCCACACACTAGAGTTCTTAAGGCTTCGTTGATGGATGATTCACAAACGAATGATTCTTTTGAAATGAATCGTTTAAAGGAGTCAGACAAAATAGGTTCCCAAGCACAAACCACCACTGATACAATTAATAATGATTTTATTTTAGGATCTGGTGATAGGGAGTTCATAAACGAGTGAGTTATTTAGAATGAATCATTTAACTAATGAAGAATCGTTTTATTGAAGGATCTCGTGGTGATCAATTCACATACAAATGAACCTTTAGGAATAAATCATTTAATTGA
>NC_071267.1:27609886-27634886 GCF_023375685.1 Ictalurus furcatus | reverse complement strand
TGGATGGGATCTTTATTCCCAAACCTCACTCACTTCCTGCGGCCGTGTGCCAGGACGCCCCGTTGATGGTGCCGTCCTCTTTGGTGAAGTCGTGTGTGTGACACACCCTGCGCATCGGGGCTGTCATCAGCCGGTGTGTGGAGGCGTATGAGAACGCCAGCCAGCGGAACACCGGGTCGTCTGGAGTGGGCGTGGCCCCCTTCAAAACTCCAGAGAGCCGAGTCCGGTCGTAAGGGAAGGTCACTACCAGCTCGCCGCCTTGAAGATTGCCCCCTAAGACGAACGGGATCTTGTCCATCCATCCCAGCAGCGCCCGCGTCTCCACGGCAACCTGTCACATTAAGATGTTCATATCGCTCCTCTAATAGTGATATAGTACTGCATTGTGGATTTTATTTATTTTAAAAACAAAACATTTAGAGCACGAGATATAAATAGCGTAGGGACACGTGTAGAGAGTATTTCAGCACTGTTCAGACAGAGAATGTCCTCAAACATGAGGTGAGTGTGTGCACTATCTGGATTATGTACTCTGATTACCTGGGATTAAAATATATGCGCATATTTACATCGCAGCCTGGATTGTGATTGGTCAGAAAGTGTTGCTCTATAATTCTCTATAACAGCAGCTCTGGATGTAGAGCAGCTGCACATCACATCAGGTTTAGAGGCTACTGATGCGTACGTTTGAATGCGTTATCGTTTCTATAGCAACAGCTCGGCACAGTACAGCGGGCGCGCCGCATCAACGGATGCTCGTTTAACGTTTACGGAAGGAGTCTCCAGTGTCAGCGCTTTGTAAAGCTCTCACACGGAGGGTTTTAAAGGAGAGGTTTGATTTTAGCGCGTATATAGCGTGTAGGTCTGTAATGCACTTTAAATATGTACAATAACCACGTTATTAATTATTACTTGTATCTGTTTCGGGTTGTTTATGAAGCGCCCGTTATGTCTCGGGTCATTTATGCAGCAGATTTGGTTTCTATAACGGGAGAGTTAAGACCAGGGCCGTGACAGCAATCAGCACCGACTCTGACTCACACATGTTCAGAAATAACCGCCACAGCAGCACACGCTCTGCTGAACGTGATGAAATGTGTGTGTGTGTGTGTGTGTGTGTGTGTGTGTGTGAATGTGTTTATGTGTGGAAATAAGCACCTCTAAAACAGTGTGTCAGCCTGGGTGGTTTGCCTCTATTTTCTAATTATGGCTGCCATGCTAATGCAAACACGCGCTGCAGGGAGCTCAGAGTTTCTCTTTACGTCCACAGCAGCATCGCTTCTGACAGAAATGTCACACTTTCCGCAGCATTCTGTCCTAAATAATGACTCTCCGTGCTTGGATTTAAAGCGAACATTAGGTGAAGAATGCTAATAGAGCTAAGAACGAACAAAAAACTAGCAGGGTTAGCGTGAGACTGTTCATTTGATGTGTTTCTTATTTATTGTGGCTTCTTTGTGGTTATCACATACACACACACACACACACACACACACATACACACACACTCACACACTGATGATAATTTTATTCACGACTCAGGGACGGATGCATCAAATCTTCGCTAGCAGTGAAAGTCCTCATGCTACGCGAGTTCTCTGTGTGAGGTGAAAGCTGCTGGGGCGAACGCTCAGCCACAGGAAGAAGAACAAAAACCTCCGAAAGATCAGCATTAATGAAGAAAAAGTGTAAATAAAGACGCTCGAGCCGGAACAGTTCAGCAGAGTGGCAGGTGGAGACGCGTAAATGCGGCCGGTTTTCACTGAGTACTAATTAGTTTTAATGAAAAGATGGACGTATTCAGAATAATCTCCTTCTGAATAAAAACACTCGAAACAGCAGGCTGATTGATAAGTGAGGAATAAAACACTGTGTGTGTGTGTGTGTGTGTGTGTGTGTGAGAGAGAGAGAGAGAGAGATGCTGTCACCACCCCAAAGTTAAGTGTTTTATTCCTCTTACACCGCAGCAGTTTACAGACGATGACCATTTTAAATTCGTTAAACAGCAACACGTCGCTCGTTATTTTTCATCGTTTTGTAGTTCCCTCACCGGCTTCACGACGCGCTGACGCTGGAGACTCCTTCCATATTCCCTACGTGTTACATTAATAAACACATCTCCTCACGGAACCGCAGTTACACACGTGTTGTTTTTGTTTTTTTCTGGAACGGGCTGTTGCTATAGAAACGATAACGTATAACGTATCCGAACGAGCGTGTTAATACAACCCTGCGCTAGTGTCAGAGCTGCGGTTACAGAGAATTAATCGACACCTTCTGGCCAATCGGATTCGAGAATCCGTCAGTAATAAAAACAGGACTTTTTTACGGTATTTTACTGTATAGTGATCCGTACATGGATTTGTTCCGGATTCGCTCCCGATCAGCACACGCCATATAAATACATAACTCTGATTTTCTGTGAACGTGTGAATGTTGAATTCTCGCTCCAACATACCACTGTGTTTGTTTGTGAACAGGCTTGTCCGGTATTGACGCTGTCTAGCCCGTCTGCTGATCGTCTGAAACTTCGCTTGTCTATCGATTCTGGTGTTTGTTTGATCTTTTCGGATTCTGGTGAAACCCTGCACTGACATCTGCGCCTGACTGATATTCCACTGAGATCGGCATAAACCATCCAGTCCCATCTGCGGAGTTATGCATGTGTGTGTGTGTGTGGATGACATACCGTGGCGTTTTTGGACAGGTACCACTCAGGAATGGGTACGTGGTGGTTGTGGAACTTGCGTGGGACCCATTTCCGAGACTCGGCTTCCCACAGAATTTTGTTCAGGTCAGGGAAGTTATGGTGGATGTCCATGCCATCCTGACTCCATCGACCCAAAGACCATCCGCTCAGCTCGGAGCCCTAGGAACAGGACAGTTTATATTTTGGAGCGCGTGGTAATCGGAGTCGGTTCACTGGTCCCGCTGAACAAAAATGGCTTCCACATTCGTTATTCAGCTGCGCACAGAATAGCACTTGATCTCGCTATTTTACATTCCATTTTTAGCTCCGACAGTTCGATTGAGAAAATCATGAAATCATTGTGTGTGTGTGTATGTGTGTGTGTGTGTGTGTGTGTGTGTGTGTGTGTGGGATGTACTCGATTTGATCACACTTTTAATTTAGTGTTTGAGTTGTGAAGTTAATAAAATAATGCCGATTCGATTCCCCGCCCACATGATCCACATGACACCACATGACACCACATGACTCCACATGACACCACATGACACCACATGACTCCACATGACACCACATGACACCACGACTCCACATGACACCACATGACACCACATGACTCCACATGACACCACATGACTCCACATGACACCACATGACTCCACGTGACTCCACGTGACACCACATGACTCCACGTGACTCCACATGACACCACATGACACCACATGACTCCACATGACACCACATGATACCACATGACTCCACGTGACTCCACGTGACTCCACATGACTCCACATGACACCACATGGCACCACATGACTCCACGTGACTCCACATGACACCATGTGACTCCACGTGACTCCACATGACACCACATGGCTCCACGTGACTCCACATGCCGAAGTGTCCTTGGGCAAGACACTGAACCCCAAGTTGCTCCCGATGGCAGGTTAGCGCCTTGCAGGTGTGTGTGTGTGTGTGTGTGTGTGTGTGTGTGTGTGTGAGTGAGAATGGGTGATTGAGAAACACTGTAAAGCGCTTTGTAAAACCGCTAAGGGTAAAAGGTGCTATATAAGTGCAGACCCTTTACCTCATGATTAATCCATTTATACTGGCGTATTTATGTATTTAATCTGGACCTCCAGTGACATTCCACAGTGTGTGTGAGTGGATTTACAGATAGTTAAAAGTTATTGTCTATTACATCTGTTTGTGATTGTGTTAATCCAAATAAACACGTTATTGTGTGCGTGTGTGTGTGTGTGTGTGTGTGTGTGTGTGTGTGTGTGTCCTACAGCCTCTGCGGCCTTGTCGTATCCATCTGGGTTGACCGACGGCAGTAGATGGATCCGCGTCTCGTGAACCAGGTGTCGTATCCGTTGGTTACCGGAGCGATACTCCACGCATAAGAACTGCATTAACAGGAGGAGGAGTTCACGCCCCAGCACCTCGTTACCATGGGAACCCGCTGTGTAGCGAAACTCCGGCTCACCTGGAGGAGGGGGGTGGATGAGTCAGACCTGCCAGTGTGTTTTGATGAGTCATGGTAGCACTTTTGTTTAGAAGGCTGTAAAGAGTGTGTGTGTGTGTGTGTGTGTGTGTGTGTGTGTGTGTGTGTGTGTGTGTGTGTGTGTGTAATGATGTCTTACCCAGCTCATGTTCTCCTGGATGATCTGTTATCTCTATAGCGTAGAGTTTCTGCCCGTTGTAGCTCTTCCCGATGTTATAAATGCGAGTTATATTCGGGCACATCTCATTCACCACCTTCATTAACTGCAGCAGAAACAAAAGATTTATTTACATGTTGTTCTTTTGTTTTGTTTTGTTTTTTACATCACTAGGCGTTACACAACTTTACACAACCATTTTCAGCAGTCGACGGTGCTTACGAAGGCCGCGCGAGACTTAAACAAGGAAGAAAATGATCCGCTGTAGGAAAATAATCAGCGACAGCGTGGTGTGATGGAGTTGTTGATTATTCTATAACTGCATCTTTTAAATAATAAGTAAATAAGTATATAAAGAGCCTCCTGCACACCAGTCTGTAAAACCCTCAGGCGTATAAACGTTACTGATCAGATTTAGTTCGATTCTGTCAGCAGATTCTGCACAGCGGTGAAAAACCAAACAACTTCTCCTACTTCAGACTGTGTTTTCACTCTGTCTGTTTTGGAAGGAGTCTCCAGTGTCAGCGCTTTGTCATGCCTCTATGTCACATTTGTTCACGGGAATCCTGAGAATCCGGTCGTTGGTCCCTGATTCATGAGCGTGTGTGAAAGTGTGTGTTATTCTGGACGGGGTTTAATAACCGGAGGGGTGGAGGACCTGTGCAAAAAATATTTCTTAGAACTTGTAAATATCTTAATTAAATATGGGCCGGTGCATCTAATCGTTCATCTTATCAACCCTTTGACGTCTACGCCATGGATTTTATTTTGCTGTATTAAACCACCTTAAAATGTTTTTAACTTTGGTATCATTTTTTTTTTCAGCGCAAGAAATATTTAAATATAATATACTGTATTGATGTGAGTGATTCCACAACCCACAAATAAGATTAAAAATAAAAAATGCCTATTAACAACTCGCATTTTTAGTTAATAAATTAAGAAAAAGGCTCAATTTCAACAGTATAAATGCACTTTAGAAGTGAAAAAGAAGTGAATCTGGTGAACTCTTAGCAAATAAAAGAGATCCGAATGTAAGATTCATCTGTTTAGATGCTTTTACTAATCTCAAGCTTTTCATTTAAAATAAAAAATGTGTACAATGAGAAAATATTATCTACCAATAGAA
The DNA here is from genome assembly GCF_023375685.1 of Ictalurus furcatus. Classification (NCBI taxonomy): domain Eukaryota; kingdom Metazoa; phylum Chordata; class Actinopteri; order Siluriformes; family Ictaluridae; genus Ictalurus; species Ictalurus furcatus. The sequence goes on along the minus strand of NC_071267.1, from coordinate 27,629,404 downwards.
CAAGACTTCTATTTCAAACTACACTGGAAAAAAAAAAAAAAAAGAAAGGAATCTGTGGGTGGGTAGGTTTAAGAAAAAAATACTACGTACGGTTTTACATTAAAATATTACATCTCTCATCAAAAACATGATTTTTATCGCTTATGCTAAACGTAATTGAAACAACTTTATAATTAATTCAGTTGGATTATGTTCACATAGTGTTAATATAAACATAAACACTAACATAACATAGGGGCTGCGGTGGCTCAGTGGTGAAAGGCTCTGGGTTACTGATCAGAAGGTCAGGAGTTCGAGCCCCAGCACTGCTAAGCCACCCCTGTTGGGCCCTTGATCAAGGCCCTTAGCCCTCACCTGCATCTGCCCAACGCCATCAAATGTCAAATGTGCTTATAGCTGCTATAACATAAACGAGAACACGAATGAATGTGTTCCAGTAACATTAAACGTAACAGTAAACATTGTTCATTAATAAATGGTCTGCACTTATATAGCGTTTTCATCCAAAGTGCTTTACACTGTGTCTCATTCAGCCATTCACACACACACTCACGCACACACATTCACACACGCACACCAGTGGTAGCAGAGCTGCCATGCAAGGCGCTAACTTGCCATCGGGAGCAGTTTGGGGTTCAGAGCCTTGCCCAAGGACACTTCGGCATGTGGAGTCACGTAGAGTCATGTGGAGTCACGTAGAGTCATGTGGAGTCATGTGGGCTGGGAATCGAACCGCCAACCCTACGATTAGTGGACAACCCGCTCTACCACCTGATCCACAGTATTAATACATAAAAACCTGTAACCGTTGCCAAGTTGCTGTGGTATAAGAGGAATAAACCACTCGGGAATGTTCTGTTACAGAAAAACAGTGCTGTTACAGTAACTCCCCGTTATCCTTCACAACGATATAAACCTTGAACACTGAAGCTATAACAGCACAGAGTGTTTAAATCTTCACTTAATGCATGCAGCATATTAAGCTCTTTAAATATTAAATGTTATCCCAAATCGTTCCGTGCGTTCCGTGAATGTTTCAGGACGAGATAAGCACAGTGGATCACAGATACCGTGATCCACAGAAAGGAGGGGATTCATTAGCCTCGTATCACGGCGGAGAGGAGAAATGACAGCGCAGGAGCACGGTGCGAATGAACGTGAGGAACATCTGCCTGTGCGTTCTGTAGAGTTCGCTCTCATAGCGGTTCAATACGTGCGCTAAACAAAAGCGCGGCATGCTGGGAAACGGCGTGGCGATCCGTCAGCCTGCATGCTTAACAATGTGTTCAGATGTTTTGTTTGCCAGCTGCGTGTATTGTACTTAATCAAAGCAGAAAGAATGGGATTTTAATTAAGCTCTTGATGAACTGTGATTTCCACATTGTAAATCATTTCTCCAGACATCTGTTTTTCCTGAGCGAGCATGTGGGCGGGCAGCGTGGATGTCATTAGCTCAGACAACGCTTTCTTGTTGAACAGCACCACTGACATGTGTATTAGAAGATACTACAGGTTAGTTAGCATGTGTTGTTCTTCTGCTTTGTGATGCACAGAAATAATCAGCAAGCGAAATGGCACGTGTTTGGCTTCGGAAATATCTGTAAATATTGTTAGTGCTGGTTAAGAATAAAACATGATGAGGCAGGGTGTTGTAGGAAATGATGGAGGGGTACGTGGAGAGCTACTGTGACCACCCCAAGGTTGATTATTTTCCTATAACGGCATGTCCTGAAGTGTTTTATTCCATTTTATACCACAGCAGTTTGCCAATGATGTGTTTTCATATATTAAATAAAGACACGTCATATATTTAAAAAAAAAATCCATTTATATTTGTTTAATGTTGTGGATAATCCATCCATCCATCCATCCATCTTCTATACCGCTTTATCCTTTCCAGTGTTGCGGGGAAACCTGGAGCCAATCCCAGGGAGCATGGGGCACAAGGCGGGGTACACCCTGGACAGGGTGCCAGTCCATCGCAGGGGCTGGCATTATTATTATTATTATTATTATTATTATTATTATTATTATTATTATTATTATTATACAGTATTCCTCAGTATTATACAGTATTAGGGGCAGTGGTTAAGGCTCTGGATGACTGATCAGAAGGTCGGGGGTTCAAGCCCCAGCACTGCCAAGCTGCCACTGTTGGGCCCTTGAGCAAGGCCCTTAACCCTCTCTGCTCCAGGGGGCGCTGTATCATGGCCGACCCTGCACTCTGACCCAACTTATTAACATGCTGGGGTATGCGAAGAAAAGGCTTTCACTGTGCTGTAATGTGTACGTGATCAATAAAGACTCATTATCGTTACTCTATTTTTTTAGAGTAATACGTTGGTCATATCTTGGTTGCTGAACATTTCTGTCCAACTTTCAAGCAGTTAGGAATCTATATAGTGACATTGCACCACAGTCCAAAATAACAGACATGTTGACGTATATTAGTTGCTAGGAACAGCTGCAAATGCGCCACCTACTGCAGGTTTCTGATATTTATAATATAGCCAAATGAATCAGTGTGAATGTAAAGCGTCGTGAAGGTAATTATAATTAAAGTCGGTGAGGATGTAGTGGTGAGGATCCTTCTTTACCTGCCTCATCTCCTTGTAGTTGTGGTGTCTGAAGTCCAGCTTGTCTGTGGTGGTGATTTCGTTGCGGCGGTGGTAGTAATTATTAGGATCTGAAACGTACACACATGGAGATACGATCTAAAGGCATACTTTATAAAAACAAAACAACGTTCTGTAATGAACCCTTGTAGTGTATAAAACCTATAACGGAATAAATCCATATTAAACGGATCTTTTCATTATTAAGCTGCACGTAAACATAGCTACTGATGTGTACCACCTGCATGAAAAAGGGTTCCTCGTGGCTGCTTTGGATGGTTATGGGTTCTAGAGTTCTAAATGAGTTCTACTTGGAAAGTTTTCTGAAAGATGAGCCCTCTGCTGTACTACATTGACATCGACCTACGTACACACTGCTTCTTCTTCTCCGCTGTGAAGAACCCAGGCCGTTTTTTTTTTTTTATTACCTGGTAAGGGACACCCCAGTATCTCCGCCCTCATACAGATGCTGCCGTGTTTGTGCCAGGAGCGCGGGTTGATCCGGATGTAGCGCGCCACCACAGGCCTGGGGAATTTGTTCAGCACCGGGATCTCCTTCTCCTTATTGCCAATGAACAGCTACTGAGGCAAGCACAGGTCATGACGAATACAAAATCAACTGTTATTCATCATCCTCAAGGTCAAAATACTAAAATTGTAATGTACTGAAAATATCAAGTCCATACAAGAAACTATAGGGCAAATAAAAACAAATAAAACTGTGCTTTGGTTATTTTATGACTATTTGTGATTCCAAGTGAGTTTATGAAGTCTAAGACAAGTCAAGAAGTCACAATGAGTCAGAGAGGATTCAAGAGTTTACTAGTCTGAGACGAGTCACATGTCCACTATGAGTCTGAGACGAGTCATATGTCCACCATGAGTCTGAGTCTAGTCATAGGTCCACTATGAGTCTAAGTCAGTCACAGGTCCAGTTTGAGTTGAGTTACCTGCCCACTCTGAGTTTCAGCTGAGTCGCACGTCCACTGAGTCTGAGTCATGTCAAATGTACACTAAGAGTCTGAGTCAATTCCAGAGTCCGCTATGAGTCTGAGTCGAGTCACAGTTCCAGTATGAGTTGTCACTTGTCCACTATGAGTTTGAGTCATGTCAAATGTACACTATGAGTCTGAGTTGAGTCACATGTCCATTTTGAATCTGAGTCAAGTCACACGTCTACTATGAGTCTGAGTCGAGTCACATGTCCACTATGAGTCTGAGTTGAGTCACATGTCCACTATGAGTCTGAGTCGAGTCACATGTCCACTATGAGTCTGAGTCGAGTCACATGTCCACTATGAGTCTGAGTCGAGTCACATGTCCACTATGAGTCTAAGTCAAGTCACATATCCACTATGAGTCTGAGTCGAGTCACATGTCCACTATGAGTCTAAGTCGAGTCACATGTCCACTATGAGTCTAAGTCGAGTCACATGTCCACTATGAGTCTGAGTCGAGTCACATATCCACTATGAGTCTGAGTCGAGTCACATGTCCACTATGAGTCTGAGTCGAGTCACATGTCCACTATGAGTCTGAGTCGAGTCACATGTCCACTATGAGTCTGAGTCGAGTCACATGTTCATTATGAGTCTGAGTCGAGTCACATGTCCACTATGAGTCTGAGTCGAGTCACATGTCCACTATGAGTCTAAGTCGAGTCACATGTCCACTATGAGTCTAAGTTGAGTCACATGTCCACTATGAGTCTGAGTCGAGTCACATGTCCACTATGAGTCTGAGTCGAGTCACATGTCCACTATGAGTCTGAGTCGAGTCACATGTCCACTATGAGTCTGAGTTGAGTCACATGTCCACTATGAGTCTGAGTCGAGTCACATGTTCATTATGAGTCTGAGTCGAGTCACATGTCCACTATGAGTCTGAGTCAAGTCACATGTCCATTATGAGTCTGAGTCGAGTCACATGTCCACTATGAGTCTGAGTCAAGTCACATGTCCACTATGAGTCTGAGTCAAGTCACATGTCCATTATGAGTCTGAGTTAAGTCCCATGTCCACTATGAGTCTGCGTCCAGTCACAAGGTTACCAAGTTTGAGTTGACTCAAAAGTTCTTCTCCATATTTCTTCCTAAAGTTCTACATGAACTTTCATTCTTTCCTCCTCAGTGCTGTCACCTTCAGTTTGCGCTAACACAATTACTGCCAAAGCTTTATTGGAGCTGTAAGTGTTAGTGAATAGATGAACAGTCTCACTGTGTCTCAGCAGGGTTTTAATTGACGCGCTTTGAGTCTCCAACATGGTGCACAATTATTTACAATTATATCTCATGCTAATTAGGTTTGCAAATGAGCATCTAATAAACCTGAAACAAGGATACACTCTTCACAATCAACAGCAATCAAATGTTCATACAGGATTTGATCAGTAATTATAATAACAATGACGTTCTCCTGTGCGAGAGGAGCTGCATCTGTAATTAATTAGGAATCTCTTTTAATTATCATCCCAATTAATAGAAATGATTAGAAGGTTTGTAAAACAAAAAAGCGGATAACACTGTAATAAAAATAATCAGCCCGTCTGGAATGAAGTGCTCACCGATTACAGGCATGGAGTGATGTTAATTCTAGTGTTGGAGACAGAAGCCTGAACCAAATTCAGTCAGGTTAATCAGGTTCAGTTAGATCAGTTTCAATCCGGTTTCATTTTGTAGAAGATTAAATAAATTCAGCGGTATTTTATTTGCAATGTAATAACAGTAATTATAATATCATTCTGTTGAGGGTTTCCTGAATCTGCTGTTTTAAACATTAAAGACAAAATGGCTGACTTTTTGCTTTTTATGCTCCAAAATACTCATCATTCAATAATGTCAGTTTTCATCAGGTCCCCTCCATTACCAGTTTAACAAAATACCTTTTTAGTTTACCATTTAATGAGACTCAGACTCAGTGGACATGTGATTCAATTTAGACAGTGGACTCTGGACTTGACTCAGACTCATAGTGAACTCTGAACTTGACTCAGACTCATAGTGAACTCTGAACTTGACTGTAAGTCATTGTGGACATGTGACTTGACGCGACTCAGACTCATGATATTTGTGAGACTTGACTCATACTCATACAGGACATGTGACTTGTCTCAGACTCATAGCGGATGTGCGACTCAGTGGACGTGTAACTCAACTCAGATGCATAGTGGACTCTGGACTCGACTCAGATGCATTGTGGACATGTGACTCAACTCAGACTCATAGTAAATGTTTGACTCATCTCAGATGCATAATGGACATGTGACTCAACTCAGACTCATAGTGAATGTGTGACTCAACTCAGACTCATAGTGGACTCTGGACTCGACTCAGACGGATTGTTGACGTGTGACTCGACTCAGACTCATAGTGGACTCTGGACTTGACTCAGACTCATAGGTGATGTATGACTTGACTCAGACACATAATGGACATGTGACTCGACTCGTAGTAGACATAGTAGACTCTGAACTCGACTCGACTTGACATAAATGTAACTATATTTAAGATCATTTGTAAATGTTTGTCTTTTTAACTCTGCACAGATGGCACTTCCATGCAGAATGAGTTATAATGTGTCAAGTCTCAAAATTCATCTGTGGCTTGGACTCTTACATGTTATATTTCACATGTGACTCGACTCAGACTAATAAAAAAACAGAACATGTCTGCTGTAAAGCACTTCAAGGTGCATCCTAAATGTAATGTGATATGAATAATAATTATTATTAGTTGTATGTAATACTACTACTACTACTAATAATAATAATAACTGTTAGGTACATGCTCTGCTCACCAGGTCTCTAGAGCCGTTCTTCAGTGTGACCCAGGTGTGTGAATCATTGCTGACCAAAACTCGGTACAACGTCACCCAATCACTCCTGAAAAAGTGTCAGAAATGGAAAAGCAGTGGAAGGAATGCTGCAGTAGAGATTGAGGAATATGTGAGGAAGAGGTTAGGTTCGTCTGAGCAGCAGAGTTAAAAGCTATTTGTTGTGGGGTTTTCAGAATTAACAGGATGAAAACATGATGAGACTTTGGAAGGAGGAACAGAAACAACAGGGCAGACGTTAGCCAAGCTAATTCAAGACGAGACACAGCACAGGTGAACACAGTAGGGTAATAAACCAATGACAGGGTAGGGGGGCGGAGACAGGAACAAAACCAGAACAAAAACTCGAAACAAAACACGAAAGAATACGCTGCACACCGAGTTTGTGTTTTTTTATTCCTGCTTTTCAATTTTTGTATTGTTAAGCATTCCATCATGAATTTCAAACAAAATGTATTTGTTCAGATCAATTTTAATCATTAAATAAGAAAGTGACCCAGGATTCTGCCCTGCTTTACAGTAAGGCATGTGAAATTACTACTAGCGGAGCTGTAATTCTAGGCTTAGTAAAACAGAAGAAGAAGAAGAAGAAGGGTCGCGGGGTCGTGAGAACTCTGGGCCATAAAATGGAGTCACAGGCCAAAAGAAATATTGCAAATCCCTTATTTATGGGCTGAATAAGATGACTACATGATGTCTCAGGACTGTAACACTGCTGATCCGCAGCTCTAAGGGGTTTAGTTCACCGTTATGATTCAGGGTTCCTGTTGAATCACCACTTCCCAGGGTTTTTTCCATGTTTTCTAAAGTGTTTTGGGGAATTTCTTTAACGTCTTCGTCGAATATTTAAAGCTCGGCAGTCGGATGTTTAGTCGATTTCGACACCATTGTGATTGTGGGATTTAAAAATAGTCTTGTCTTCCCGCAGCAGCAAATGAGCTCAGGGCAAACCAAAAATATCCCCCAATTAATTAATAATTCATTATCCGTATCCTTTTATTCTAATTACTATAAAGAGGCCTGCAGCAAAATCCTCACTTCCTCTCCAGCCCAGGACCAGCCGTGATAGCGGTGTGTGTTAGCCACGTGTTACAGGAAGTTACTATAATTGGATAAAAGGAGATGAAATATTAAAATAAAGTGCAAATCTCGCACTAACCTGAGAAGCAGCTCTGTGTGTACACTTTAGTAGTGTGTGTTAGACGCGGCACCATCATGGGCGAGAGTATGCGGAAGACCTTTTTAATAAAGTGCATCTCTAATTTAAAAAATTGGGGTTTTTGGACCTGTTTCCTTTCAGGACGTTCAGTCCCACAGGTTCATTCTGGGGTTTTTTAGGTGCTGCCAATTCTACCAAATCTGTCAACCTCAGAGGCATGAACCATCAGAGGCAGATGATCTTAACAGCCTGGATGTGGAGTTTGGAAAATCCACTCAAGCAGGTGCGTAAAACCCTTTTGACTAATAATTGTTGCACACCTGTAATCTTTCTCCACATTTAATTTAATCTCTGTTTCATTTTGTTCCTTTGTTTCGTTTGAAAGCGTGTGGACGTAAGACATTAAGTTTTATTTTAAATTTAAAAATCCAATGATAAATGATTCATTAGCAAGTAATACATCGTACATTTATTCATTAAAGCTTAATTCGTTTAGTTAAAAATGAAAACATATTTTATATCGTGTATTTATCTATTCAGGTCTCAGGTTCAATTATTATGATAAAAGTTTGATTTAATCAATACTTAATAATAAAACAGAACAATAAATGTTTGCTAATTTTATCAGTGACTTTAGGTGATGTTTTGTCAGTTATATAAACCTTAGTTAGGTTTGTTTATATTTCCAGAAGGTTTTAGTTATCAGCTTTAACACACTGAGGCTCATTTATTATCTTCGAGTGAAGCTGTGTGTGAATGTTTTCACGGATCGACCCGAAGTCTCGCCACGTTCACAGCACAGATAGGTTTTTATTCTGACATTTAGCCACGCCCATGAAACTCCATAAAAGGCAACGCTCACAGAGAGCTGAAAATGACAAAAAGATCGTTATGCTGCATTCGACTTCCCTCGGAAACAGGAAGTCGGAACTCGCAATCGCGTCATTTTCGACCTAGCTACATCACGTTCAAGCTACGAAGTGGGGACGCTTCTATGTTCATCGTTTGTTAGCAACGAGCTAGCCAGCTACCTGTGATGAGTGATGTATAATGTTCCTCAGATCAGTGAACTGTAGAGTCGGTGTTTCAGATTTAAGACGTCGGTATGCCTGTATGTTGATTGATCTAAAGGTAAACAGTGCTGCTGTGTTTACTGCAGATGCCGTTTTTGATTTGGCGTCACTTGCTGAACTCGGGGGTTGAGGAGACCGCCCTGAGTTTCCCAGTTGAGGACGTGGGGTTTTATTTGTTTTTAAGATTACTCACGACCAGTGTGAGCTCCTGCCCTGTGTTATGACTCCGGTGAATTTGGTGAGTCTCCGGGCGTCGACCTCGAACCACTGCAGAGGGTCGTTCCTTCCTGCACACCACGCGCCGTCGTACAGATCGTCCTCGTACAGACCGGCCTGGAAAAGCGATACGTGAAATAATATATATATATATTATTTTTTTTTATCACAAACCAGCCAGAAAATGTTCTCTGCTAGAGAAATGTTCTCAGACACACACCGAGTGAGATGTTGATGAAAGATTGCTTTTAGCTTGAGTGGATTTCTCACTGTGACCTGATGACTACACCGACGAGGGTGATGAACCTGAGGTCTCATTCAATGGTCTAAACACTAGCTGGATGGATTAGCTAGCTAATCTCAATGCTAGCAACATTGCTGCGCTGTTCTCTTTATTAGTAACTAAGTGGGGGGGGGTTTAAACAGTGAATCAATCAGATTTTGAATTATATACTTGTTATATATAAAGTTTTTATATAATTATATATAAAGTTGAACTGCTACGAAGTTGATCCTGCGACAGGGTTCCTTTTCGACTTGAATGAACTATCCTCTTACACTAAATGGTAATTTTACATGTTATTAAACATATTAACTCTATAAATTGTTCAGTGTACAGACGTGACCATGCAGATTCACATGTTTATTTTAACCAGAGCTGAGTTGAGGCACTAATAAATGCGTAAACAAATAAATGAATAAATACATTTGAATGAATAAATAAATGACTGCATAAGCAAACAAATAAACAAATAAATAAATGTGTCGTTTTTTAGTAGAATATTACAGGAAATATATTTGGGTATTTCCCGAGTTACGGTTAAACATAACGAAACGTTTTAGGATTTTATTCTGATAGTAGAGATGACTTCAGCGTTAAAGTATTCCACGCAATAATGGCTTACATTGTAAATATAATAAATAATAAAGCATAAATATAACAAAATCAATCCTAACGAAAGAAAAACACAGCCAAGTGCCTTTCCAATCGCATTTATAACCGTTCCAATTCCAAAAATAAACGTATTTTTCGAATCCGATTCCAATCTTTGCTGTTTTATTGCGGGGTCCGATCTCCGAGATCCACCGTTATGTGCTCGTTTTGACCCGATACTGATACTGCATATCGGATCAGTACCAGTTCTCAAATAAAACTATAAATTGTTTAACGCAAAGATAAATAACTAAACAAAAGAAATGTCACAAGCTACAAAAATCCAGTGTTATCATTTTCACATTAGTTTCCTATCTCCTAATCCCTCGACCCCGTACAAGACGTACTGTACAGCCCAGTACCTCCTGTCTCAGGTCCAAATTCATGCTAAAGTCCAGAGCGACATGGTGAGAACGATACGTCGAAGAGTAATCGTTAGAATTTCGGGCAGTGTACACAGATACGGAGTCACAACGATGAGTCCCTATGAATAGAATATCATCATTTAAGTTATTATTAACATAATATACCATATGAGCTAGCTAATAGTCTGTTGCCTGGGTGATTAGCGCTTTACACACTCAGCTAAACCCTGACGGAGGACACATTAAGCGTATCATATTAATAACATATCTAATTTCACACTTTACCTCATTGCACAGTCATGAATAATTCAGTGCATTGTGGGAAATTTCTGAAAAAGCCCTGTATCTGTGACGATGAGCTAACCTGGATGTTGAGTCGTCCTCGGTGAGCTCCCAGACCGTACCGCTGCATGCTGGAGGCGTGAAGCTGGAAGTCATCGATTTTCAGAGTCTCGAGGCCGAGAGGAGGGCAATCTAAGAGAGCAAACGTTTACTCCACAAACACCACCAACAGGAAGTAGAACCTGCTCATGATGGTGTGCGTTCATCAAGTCGCACCGCAGACAGTGGTGTTCAGTTCAGCAGAGTTTCATCTCTAAATCTCTCTCGAAATGAACGCATTTACATGAGCACATGGACATTAAACAGGAAACACGGTGGTGCCGTGACCCGCCTGATTTATTCGGCTGCAAGACGGAACATATCGCTGTATTGCAGACAATTATACAATATTATGACCTCAATTACTACATTTTGATTTCGGAAAACAACTTTAGTTTCTTTTCCGCAAAATATAATTACCACAATATACTGTATCCCTACCCAAATACTGTCAAGGAAGGAGACACCGATCAGCCATAACATTAAAAACTCATTTACAGAGGCACCTGTCGAGGGGTGCGGTATATTTATTAGGCAGGATCCAGATGTACAAAACTGGCAGATGTTGTGTCTGCAGCAAAAGGTGGTTCTACCAAGTATTAGACCAGGGGGATGAATACTTATGTACTGAACAAATGTACAGAAACATCTACACCGATCAGCCATAACATTAAAAGCACTGACAGGTGACGTTAATAACATTGATCATCAGTCAGGTTACGGCGGCACCTGTTGAGGGGGGGATATATTTATTAGTGTCACGTTACAAAGGTAGATATGGAAGCAAGTGCAGATCTTCAAACAGTTTAATAAACAAACAAACAACAAAACAAAGACACTAAGACAACCAGGCAAAATACTGTGGCTAAGGCTAAACATAAACGATGAAACAAAACATGGTACAAGGACAGAGGTCAAGATAGACAATACGTAAGTCGAGGAAGCGGTACAAACAGTGGCTATATATATGAGTGCTCGTTAAACAGAAATGTGATACAGGTGCAGGTGATCATGTGACAATGATGTAGTATGGTGCAGTGGCTGCTGGGAAATGAAGTCCAGAGTTACCTCCTTGATACATGACAATTAGGTAGAAAGTGAACAGTCAGTTCTCAAAGTCGATGTGTTAGAAGCAGGAAAAATGGGCAAGCGTAAGGATCTGAGCCACTTTGACAAGGGCCAAATAGTGATGGTTAGACGACTGGATCAGAACATCTCCAAAACCGAAGGTCTTGTGAGGTGTTCCTGGTATGCAGTGGTTAGTACCTACCAAAAGTGCTCCATGGAAGGACACCTGGTGAAGGCGAGCCGGCGGAGGAAGTGTGATGCTCTGCGCAATGTTCTGCTGGGAAACCTCGGGTCCTGCATTCATGTGGATGCTACATTGATACCTACCTAAACATTTCTGCAGACCGAGTACACCCCTTCATGGTAACGGTGTTCCCTGATATCAGTGTCCTCTTTCAGCAGGATAACGCTCCCTGACACACTGCACACACTGTTCAGGAACGGTGTGAGGAACACGACAAAGAGTTCAAGGTGTTGACTCGGACCCCAGATCTCGATCCGATCCAGCGTCTGTGAGATGTTCTGGACAAACAATTCCGATCCACGTAGGCCCGACCTCACAACTTACAGGACTTAAAGGATTCCGGATACCACAGCACATCTTCAGAGGTCTTGTGGAGTCCAGGCCTGTTTTGGTGGGACAAGGTGGGGAGGACCTACACGATATTAATCAGGTGGTTTTAATGTTATGTCTGATCAGTAGAACTAGGGTAAATGAAACCTGACAGGTGTTTTGTTTTTGAAAACCCTCTGGATTTTACTACCATGTGAAAAGATTATGAGGAAAGCGTAAGATGGAAAGCAACACCGATGATGAAGTTATATTTTGTTACCCAGATGAAGTTTCTGAAGTTTGTTTTTTGGTGAAATAATTGCTTCCTTTGACCAGTTTTACAGCTGAAACGAACCCGGCGCAATCATGAGCTCAGAACTGCAGAATGAAGTAAATAAAGCTGTAAAATATCAACTGACAGCGGGATGCGGGATAACAAAGACGGCCTTCATCAGGGTCTGTGGTTTGCCTTGGCCTGGCCTCGAGTCTGTCCGTGTGATTTCAGACAGAAAATATGATGTGGCATTCAAATGTGTGAGATCAGACACATCAGACAGACTCCACTGAGACACACACTATTATACTAGCATTCTGACCAAAATACCTCGTCTGGAGAACAGCTTTGACTTCTCACTTGCTTGTTTGTGTGTGTTTGTATGTGTGTTTGTGTGTGTGTGTGTGTGTGTGTGTGTGGACATTCAGTATGCTGACCACATGCTCTCCGTTGCATAACCTCACCACAGCTCGAACGCAAAGGTCAGTGCAGATGTTGAATTTGGAATGCCAGATTCAATTCAATTCAATCAACATTCCATCTCATTAAATTTAATAAACATTATCGCTTCCTCAGGGGGACCTGGAGTCTATCCCAAGGAGCATGGGGCACAAGGCGGGGTACACCCTGGACAGGGTGCCAATCCATCACAGGGTACAATCACATACACACTCACACACCCATTCATACACTACGGACACTTTAGACACGCCAATCAGCCTAGTGGTGATCATAATTTTGCAGGAGAAAAGATCCATACAGTACCATGAGTACCATACTGAACGTAAGATACGATGTTGAAGAAAGTCTCTTTAATATTTAAAATAAACACTGATGTGTTAGAAAGGGCGCATTAATACAGATGAATGAAGGAACAAAATGGAAGGAAGGATATGGAGGGGCAGCGAGAAAGTGAGAAGAAGAAAAGTAAAGAATTAGAGAGAAAGAGAGAGAGAGAAAGAGAAAAGAAAAATAGGAAGGAAATGAAAGAAAGACAAAACAGAAGCAAGGTATTCATGGTACTAAAAGAAACAAAGGAAGGAAGGGAGGAAGGAAGGAAGGAAGGGAGGAAGGAAGGAACGAGGGGAGGAATGAAGGAAGGAAGGAACGAAGGAAGGAAGGAAGGGAGGAAGGAAGGAAGGAAGGAACGAATGAACAAACGAACGAAGGGAGGAAGGAAGGAATGAAGGAAGGGAGGAAGGAATGAAGGAAGGAAGGGAGGAAGGAACGAAGGAACGAAGGAAGGAAGGAAGGGAGGAAGGAAGGAAGGAACAAAGGAAGGGAGGAAGGAAGGAAGTAATGCAGGAAGGAAGGAACGAAGGAAGGAAGGGTGGCAGAAAAGAAGGAAGGAATGAAGGGAGGAAGGAAGGAAGGAGCGAACGAACGAAGGGAGGAAGGAAGGAAGGAAGGAATGAAGGAAGGAAGGAAGGAATGAAGGAAGGAAGGAAGGAACAAAGGAAGGAAGGGAGGAAGGATGGAAGTAATGCAGGAAGGAAGGAACGAAGGAAGGAAGGAAGGAAGGGAGGAAGGAAGGAAGGAATGAAGGAAGGAATGAAGGAAGGAAGGAAGGGAGGGAGGGAGGAAAGAAAGAAGGAATGAAGGAAGGAAGGAAGGGAGGGAGGGAGGAAAGAAGGAAGGAATGAAGGAAGGAAGGAATGAAGGAAGGAAGGAAGGGAGGGAGGAAAGAAGGAAGGAATGAAGGAAGGAAGGAAGGGAGGGAGGGAGGAAAGAAAGAAGGAATGAAGGAAGGAAGGAAGGAAGGGAGGGAGGAAGGGAGGGAGGGAGGAAAGAAGGAAGGAATGAAGGAAGGAAGGAATGAAGGAAGGAAGGAAGGGAGGGAGGAAAGAAGGAAGGAATTAAGGAAGGAAGGAAGGGAGGGAGGGAGGAAAGAAGGAAGGAATGAAGGAAGGAAGGAATGAAGGAAGGAAGGGAGGGAGGAAAGAAGGAAGGAATGAAGGAAGGAAGGGAGGGAGGGAGGAAAGAAGGAAGGAATGAAGGAAGGGAGGAATGAAGGAAGGAAGGAAGGAAGGGAGGAAAGAAGGAAGGAATGAAATAAGGGAGGGAGGGAGGGAGGGAGTAAAGAAGGAAGGAATGAAGGAAGGAAGGAACGAAGGAAGGAAGGAAGGAAGGAAGGGAGGAAGGAAGGAAGGGAGGGAGGGAGGAAAGAAGGAAGGAATGAAGGAAGGAAGGAATGAAGGAAGGAAGGAAGGGAGGGAGGAAAGAAGGAAGGAATGAAGGAAGGAAGGGAGGGAGGGAGGAAAGAAGGAAGGAATGAAGGAAGGGAGGAATGAAGGAAGGAAGGAAGGAAGGGAGGAAAGAAGGAAGGAATGAAATAAGGGAGGGAGGGAGGGAGGGAGTAAAGAAGGAAGGAAGGAAGGAACGAAGGAAGGAAGGAAGGAAGGAAGGGAGCAATAAGAAATAAAAGAAATAGAATGAAAATGAATAGTGGGAGTGTGTATTTATTCGAAGCTGCTGATTGGTCAGCTGCAGTAAACCTCATTATGACATCATCAGCTGGAAATTGAAATGATCCCACATTTAGTTTCACACTTTAAGTATTTGAACGAGCTGTTGCTATAGAAACAATAACGTATTAGAACGAGGTTATTAATATAAACCTGCGCTAACGTCAGAGCCGCTGTTGAAAAAGATTAATCAACACCTCCTGACCAATCACCATCCAGAATCCAGAATCCTACTGCACTGTGGTGTTTTAGTATTGAGGAGAAATGTTCTGCGTGACTTTTTGACTCTAACAATAGATCACGCACAGGAGTTATCGATGTATGGGCCGAATCTCAACCGGAATGACGTGAACTATTAACCTTGTGGTTTCCGGTTCTCACAGGTACGAGCGGAAGTGAAAACCCAGTTCCGGGAATCGTTCACTGTCCACGAGTCATCAGATGATCGATTACACTTACAGCTCGGTGAGGCTAAATGAGCTCGTATGTGACTGTAATAATCGTTAACGTTAGCCTAGTGACTTATTAAACAGGAAGTAAGTCACCCGTACGTCAGGCGGATGCTCACACTAGCCATATTTAGGACATTGTTTTTTTAGCTTGAGCACCAGACCTACTTCCTGTACAACAAACATTATTCACAGAGATTAAACACCTCATACGGCGAGCTCAGATATTTATAACAAGAGAAGAAAAGCTTCTGTCTCGAGCATGAAATAAAACACACCACCTGCTTGTCTGATCATGCCCTCCTCCTCCTCTTCCTCCTCCTCTTCCTCCTCTTACAGAAAGACTTCATTTAGATTACTCTGAGGCACAAGGACACACTGACCGCACAGATATCTCAGACTGAGGAAGTGCTCGACGTAACTACAGACTACTGCGCTAGTTACGTGAAGTTACATGAGAGTTATGCACACAGGGGGCGGAGTCTGTCTGAAAAAAGGTGTGTCTCAGTTGTACTCGATCCTGATCTTGATCTTAAGCACATTTTTCTTGCGTGATATCATCTCGACTGAGGACCCATGTTACGTCCAGCGCCACCGCCTGACAGTTATATGCTGTCCGATATGTCATGATGTCACGGTGATATTTATTCCCTCTCTTCTCTCTCTCTCGCTCTGAACCATCCCCAAGCTGAAGAAGTGTTATTGCTGCAGAATCTGCTGATCCAGTCCAGAATGTTATCTTCTAGAGACATCTGACAGCACTTCCAGAGAGTATGGATCACTAAAAATCAAAGACCTGGTAAACTCGCCCTCCTGCTCCTTGGAGGCTCTGGGGCGTGGCTCTGGAGGAAGTCAGGAGCCTCTATCATCGTTACTATGAGGAGGAGGAAGGAGCTCTTCTGTCTTTCCAAACACCACAACTGACATTTGAGTATTTCAACAACTGCACGATCCTGTAGGTTCATTCTGTACAACATCAAGAAAATCAGACCCTACCTCACTAGTCCAGGCTCTTGTTATCTCTAAACTGGACTACTGCAGCGCACTACTCTCGGGCCTCCCAGCAGCTCCATCAAACCCCTTCAGATGATTCAGAATGCAGCAGCGCGCCTCGTCTCCAACCAGCCCAAGAGAACCCACGTCACACCCCTCTTCACCTCCGTTTCCTTCAGCTTCCTGTTATCACCCGTATCAAATTCAAGACCTTGATTCTCACGTAAGACCTCGTCTGGAACAGCGCCCCCTACCTCAACACCCTCCTTGAGGTTTATGTTCCCCACTCTAGGAGAAGAATGTCCATTTTGTGGCAGGGAGGAAACACTGGACCACCTGCTCTTCAGAAAACTGTTCACATTACTCAAATCCTGGTTCAGGGGGTTTGGCGTCGGCTGGACTCAATGCATGTGTATTTGTGTGTGTGTGTGTGTGTGTTCGGGCCAAAATATACAGCTGCACACGGAAATCTGCTCTTTTATTGAATTTTATGATGGATCAGGCCAAGCTCGCTATCTGGCTCACGAGGAGAAACAAAATCCAAGGGAGTGGGACTCTGTCCCGCTATCTTTCTCTCTCTCTCTACCGGTCATGCCATAGCAGTCATGCCATGTCAGAAGTACCGTAATCACTACACGACGACCCGGACGTTCTACTCTGAGCTTGGACTCGGAATTACACGTTTCTATACGCCAAAATGAATCCGTGTGTTATCCGACTCTGTGCTACATTAAACTGCATTGTATTGTAATATTGCATTAATAATGGTCAAGTATATGAATCATTACACAGAAATATTACGAGATATCTACACGCAGCGGTCAGGTGGTACAAGTCGGAGCACTCCGAAAATCCCTCGTTTACAATTATGGGTTCTACGAGGATGCGAACGCTTTTTCACAAATCAGAATCTCGTAATCACGGTAATTACGACGTGGCGTGAACGCAGCTTGTCTATCTTTCTATCTCGATCTCTGTAATGACCGGAATCGCTAATGCTATGTGGCTCACTGCGCTAGTAATCCTGAAATGTGACATGCTAACGCAGGTCTCTTCTCTTCTATCTGAATAAAACGCGTACTTTTACAAGATTCTTTCTTATTTGTATTCCTATATGTTATTAAATTATAATCATGCGTGTTTATACTACATTTGTGTTGGTGTTGCTCTTTTTCCAGGACAAACACTTCATCAGAAGATGAACACGAAGGGACATGCACTTTTTAACGGACGACATAAAAGAGTTTCTAACATTTAACCACTATAGCGGGTGAGTAATGAGATCACACGACCAAGCTCCGCCTCCCCGCTTTCACACACCATCCCATTACACACAGTGACAGTGTTAGCAGGACTTAGGAGGATGTGTATGAGTGTGTGAGTGTGCTGTGATCAAACCATCTGCCTACAGGCTTCTCTTTCTGTAACACACACACACACACACCATACGCTCTGGAGTCTCCAGTATTCTGCTAACTGGAAAAGTTAAGCAGGTATAAAGCAGCATGAAATATTTAGACATCTCTTACACACATAAGGTCGTTTGACTTTGTATTCAGAAATGTGAACAAAAAAGTAAGTATTCATGAGTATAAACTAAAGTTCTAGATGTAAATGCTGTAAAAAGGATTTTTATTGGGAAGATTTCACACATCAAGTAGCAATCATGCTGAAGGTGAAGGAGCTTCCGAAAGTTCTCAGGAGCAACGTTATTAAACAATGCTCAAATGGGAAAAGCTCCAGAGCCATAGCAAAGTCCTTACACATCCATGCCAGTACAACTGGTTCGATAACATGCAGGTGAAACGTTCGTGGAACGAATCGTCCCACAGATAAACCACACAAGAGTTCACAACGATAATGGTAGTTAGAGTAACGGTAATAGAGAAGATAAGAGAGAAGCCAGCAGTCACGTGAAAGCAGCAGACAGTCACACAGAGGACAATAAGAAACGGACTGCACCTCGATCGTCTCTGTTTCTACACCTCACGCTAAACTCCTCTGCTTAAAAATAAGCACGGAGCTGCATGTATAAAAGCATTTAGACAAATCGCACCTCTTTTGGAGCAGTATACTCTGGTTGGATTAAACCAAAACAGAACTCTTTGGTAATAATTCAGCTCGGCATGTTTGGAGAAAGAAGGGTTGTGAGTATGATCCCAAGAATATCATACACACAGTGAAGCACGGTGCTGGGAGCATCATGATATGGGGTTCTATACAGATGGTATATGGGGCATTACAAAGGAAACACGAACGGAGCGATACCGGTACTGGGTCGTATTAGATGAGATTTAATCTCATCGGCCAAGAAACTGAATCTAGGGACAAGATGGACGTTTCAACAACGACCCCAAACACACAGCCACAATAACTCGAGAAGGTCTTGAATGGTCTAGACAATCTCCTGACTTGAATCCCAGTGAAACTCTTGGAGGGATCATCGTAACCTTGATTTGAAGACGATTTGCCAACAGGAATGGACCAAGCTTGAACCACAAAGGTGCGGAAAGCAATTACTTCTTACTGTAGATGTCTCCAAGCAGTCATTACCAACAACAGCTTTGCAACAAAGTAGTAATCTGCCATAGCATACAGTGATACACCCAGTCAGGATCTTCTCTATGGCAGGGCAGTGGTAGACATTGGTGAAGGTTTTCGGGTTCGGTCCAAACTTCTTTAGCTTCCACAGGAAACAGAACAGACAGGCAGACCTTATGTGTGTTAATGCGAAGTGGATATATGCACTGGAAGTACATCAAATAACAAAAAACAGTGTGAAAAGTGTCTAAATACTTATTTCCTGTCAGTGTATTTTGCAAGTGTATAACGAACGATGGTCACACGTTGTCCACTACAAGTTCAGCGTGGAAGGCAGACTCCTTCTGAGTTTTATTTTGAGTCCCGGTGCTTAAACCAGCCAGCCATAATCCTTTTCCTTTCCGTTTGGCAGTCATTCAGTACGTGGCTGTCGAGACCAATTCCAGAGCCACATATCCTGCTGCAGGCGGTGCAGCTGAACACAGCATGTGAGATTAGTTCTCTCCGTTGTCAGACCCTTTCGCTTTGTTTTGTCCTTTGGGATTCCAGTATGGAGAATCCAAGCAAGCTAACAGAGCTCCACAGTGGCCTGTTAACAGCCA